>NC_090921.1:585456815-585759858 GCF_040938575.1 Ambystoma mexicanum
TGTGACTCAAACCCAAGCATCTGAACCAAATACATTACAAGCCTGCATGTGCCCAGCCACAATGCAGCGTATGCCCACAGGAACCACGGAAGCCAACAAATCGTCCCAAAAAAATAGGGAATAAAATAAATAACAATAAAAATAAAAATAAGAAACAATCAAAAATGGCCATTGATGGGCCCGGGGGGGTTGGGGAGGCCACCCAGGAGGTCCGAGGACAGGATGCACACCAGAACCCACCTGCGTGGATCCTGGGAAAATAAAACACCTCCATGGGCTCATGGCCCACACGGCTACCCTGTTGTGGGAGTATCACTGCTGTCGCTATTATCACCCTGTGCAGATGCATCCGGAGGTGGTTGCACTATGGGAGGCAGCCCACACAAGGCCCTAGTCTGCTCCTCCATGGCTGCAAGCATGCGGGTGTGGTAGGTCTGGTTCTGGAGGATGAGTGTGCGGAGGTCCCCATGCAACAACTCACGGGATGCCCGGACCTCCGCCCTCGTTGCCTGCATCTCAGCTGAGAGCGTACGGGTGAGACGCTCCAGCTGCTGTTCTGTCCTTTGGTGTGTTGAAGCCTCAAGCTCAACAAGAGTCGTCCTGAGGTGAAGGAGCTCCTGCCTCAGGGCTTCCCTGTGGCCCTGGGACTCAATGGTATGGCCTCCTGCAGAGTCGCCAGTGCCGCCCGCCTGTCCCTGTTGGACCTCAACATGTCCTCCTTGTGTGACTGGCAGATGGAGTCGGTTGCCTGCTCTAGTCGCTCCATCAGCCTTTCTGGGGGGATAATGGAAGTGGCCACCCTATCCATGGCCTGAGCCATCATCTCGGATGATGCAGCCTGTTGGGTTGCCATACCGTAAATGGATTGCTCCCATGCGGTATTGCCAGGTGGCGTACGGCCAGCACGTCGGCGGGCACCACACCTGTGTGGGGCAAGGCGAACTGCGCCTTGCTGTGCCGGCACTGCCTGAGGCTGCAGGACTGCATTCCCCCTCTGATCTGCTGGCCCAGGAACAGGATCAGATGTCGCAGAGTGTGACCCTGCATCCGTAACCACCAAAGGCATAGCTGCCAACACTGACATCCCCATGGAGGGTTCTGACCCTGGTGCAGGTGGGTGAGACAGAACAGAATCCCTCCCTGGAACACTCACCTGCGACGGCACGTAGGTCTCATCCGAATCAACACCTGAGTACAGCTCGGGGGAGGTGCAGTCAGAGACACCCCTTGAGAGCACGACCTGCAGCACTTGTGGGTTCTCCCCCACCACCACACCACGTCCCTCACTGGTGGTTGGTCGGCCCTCGGACCCCTCCTGGGTCTGCACCATCTCCACAACCCCAGCAGTATCAGGTGCGTCTTCCCCTGCAAAGACATGAAAACAAAGAAATGGAAACAGGCATTAGCACCATGGCACACAATGAGGGCTGAGAAGCAAGAGAACCAGTACTTGATTGACACATGTCCCACATGACTAAAACCCTCCCATGCATGCACCCTCACTGCGTATGAAGTGCAGGCAAATGGCACACACTGATGACACCAAGATGGAAAATGAACACATTTTCTGCATGCGGCCTGGCAGTGGCATCACACATTGGCCTGTGATTGCCAGGTGAAACACACATGCCATCACACAGATGGCATGTACCATTGCTATTGAGTGAAGATGGAGAGGAGGGCAGCACCTATTCATTCAGTCCAGTTGCCGCATGTAATTGCTTTTCTAATTCTAACAGGTCAGATTTTTCACCTGGAGCTGCCAGTCTGAAATGGTCCAATTGCACAGGGACATGTGTGTACAGATGATATCCAGGTAACAAAGTCACTCCACTTCACCATAGCCATGTCAGACATGTGACTAGTGGACAGCGACATGGCTAGTAAAAGTGGGGGAATGCAAACAATCTGACTGAATGAACAGTGAAAAATAAGCAACTATGTTGTGGCAAGGTGACACTTCAAGGGCAACTGGCATGCAGTTGGGCTAGATGTCTACTGTTGGCAGAAGGGATACTGCTATGGCCAAATGCAGCTGCGCAGGAAGTATTGCATGAAGCACATGGCTGACCCATACGACTCAGGCGCACACACTCTCACCTGGCACACAAACAGAAGCCCTCACACACACACCATGCACATGGATGACACACACATGCATGTGCACTCACCGGACAATGCCTCGTAATCAGCCAGATCTCCCACGCCTTGGATCTGTTCCTCCGTGACGTAGGTCCCAGCGACTGACTCATGTGGAGTGAGTTCCATGTCTACTACTGGAGACCCACCTCCAGTCACTAGAGTTGCGGCATGACTTGAGGCCAGCTTACTCTTTGCCCTGCGCTTTAGGTCATTCCAGCGCTTATAGCAATCATTGGCTGTGCGCCTCACGATTCCAAGGGCACTTACGATGTCCGCAACGGTCTGCCAGTGTGCCTGGCGTTGTGCAGGTGTGGTCTTGGATCCTGCAACAATGACCATCTCGTTGTCATGTCCGGACACATACTCGACAAGTGCATTCAGTTCGTCATCCGTGAAGCTGGGCTTCCTGGACGGGCCGGACTGTGTAGCCGTGTCTGGGGCATCAGCCTGTGCCGGACGAGCACTCTTCCTCTTCCGCTTGGAAGGTGGTGGTGATCCTGAGTGTCCTGCGCCGCTCTGGACACTAGGGGCAGGAGCCCTGGTGGACTCTGTATCAGGAGTGTGGGATTGCACACTCAGCATGGGAGTTGGTGCAGGCATTGGCTCTAGTGTGATGGTGTCAGGGGGAATGTCAGCAGCATGGACTAGGACCGACACTGTCCTGGCTGGGTTTGTGAGGGCTGGGGTGGATGGAGCCGCAGCTGCCCCTGCAGCCTCTCCGCCCTGCCTCCTTGGTGCAGCAGATGACCTTGCTGCCCCAGATCCACGTGGCATGATGGCATCAACGTGCACCAGCGCCCGTGTCGTAGCCCTGCTGACCTGGAAGTCAGCCATGGAGTCAGCCAGGTCTGGTGCCACAATGGGCTGGTCCAACAAGGGCTGAGCATGGATGGTGTCAGCCACATCAGCCTCAACGGGAGGGGGGAGGGGGGATTATGGGTGCCCGTGACTGGTCCTCCACACATGGGGGGACAGGCTCACCCTGCAAGTTACAACCACGTCCCCTACCGGATCCACCACGGCCACCACTTGTGGCTCTTCCACCTTTGCCACCCTTACGGAATCCTCGCCTCCCAGCCATGGCACTGATGTTAATGTGCGTATGGGAGTGGATGTAGACTATTGTCCTGGGCAATTGGGGGTCAAAGGGGTTGGGTACCAGATGGTAATTGTACCCTAGTGCTCTAGCAAGGCTGAATGTAACCCCTGGGGAAAGATGACGGGTCACGCAACGCACAGGAGGCCCAAAAAAGGGAGATGACGTGCACGCAACCCCTCCTAGACCACGTGTGCAGAAAGAAAAACCTGCACTACGCTGTGGCACCCAGTAACACAAGAATGAACGTATGCGTGTCACACGCAGCCTAGAATGACCTCTGAAGGGGTAGGCTACACACGGGGCAAGCACAGATGTTAGATACGTGCGTGACTCACCGTCTGCCTGGTAAATGAGCGTGTAAAAGGAGCACGTTTGGTTGGCAACACCCCCGCCAAAAGAAGATTTGTACGCTGTCTGAGGAGACAGGACAACAGTAGAAGGGAACACTGTTTGAGGGAACAGGCCCAGGTAAACCAGTAAAAGAGAAAAAAGAGAAAAAGCTGTCAGAGGTAACAGGGAATACGAACTTGAAACGCTGTCAAGTAAATCGCGTGTGAAACGACAAGAAGTACAGAATTCACCCACTCGCTCTCCACGAAAAGCACGTACAAGGAAAACGTGTTCTACACGTACCTTTTATACAGGCCCACACGTCCAGCGTCACTTACGCGGCGTGTACGCGCTAGGGCCATTTCCACCAATTACATGCTTTGTCACTTCTGCGTGTAGGGCCATTTCCACCAATTACACGCTTTGTCACTTCTGCGTGTAGGGCCATTTCCACCAATTACATGCTTTGTCACTTCTGCGTGTAGGGCCATTTCCACCAATCACACGCGATTACACTCTGACGTGCAGTCTTTCCACGTGTGCTCTGTCATCACGTGCTGTGTGGGATACACCTGTGCGGGTCACGTCACAGATGCGCTTACGCGCTGAGGGCCTTTCCTCAGTTTTCACGCTGACGTGCAGGATTTTCACGTGCAAAATCACTCCGTACCAAGCTGGCCACGCGTACGCACACGGAATACCACGCTCCTGCCCGGAAGGCCGAACTACTGCCCCCCAGAGCCCCGAGCACGCTCCCACCTGCTGCTGCCTGACTGCCTGCTGCCCCTGCACTGCTGGGGGGTGGGGGTGGTGGGTGACATGGGTGGGGGCCTGGTGGAGGCTGCCCCTGCACTGCTGGGGGGTGGGGGTGGTGGGAGACATGGGTGGGGGCCTGGTGGAGGATGCCCCTGCACTGCTGGGGGTTGGGGGTGGTGGGTGACATGGGTGGGGGCCTGGTGGAGGATGCCCCTGCACTGCTGGGGGGTGGGGGTGGTGGGTGACATGGGTGGGGGCCTGGTGGAGGCTGCCCCTGCACTGCTGGGGGGTGGGGTGGTGGGAGACATGAGTGGGGGCCTGGTGGAGGATGCCCCTGCACTGCTGGGGGGTGGGGGTGGTGGGAGACATGGGTTGGGGCCTGCTGGCAGGTGCCCCACAGTGCTGGGGGGTGGGGGTGGTGGGAGACATGGGCGGGGGCCTGGTGGAGGATGCCCCTGCACTGCTGGGGGGTGGGGGTGGTGGGAGACATGGGTGGGGGCCTGGTGGAGGATGCCCCTGCACTGCTGGGGGGTGGGGGTGGAGGGAGACATGAATCGGGCATGAGTGGGGGCCTGGTGGAGGGTGCCCCTGGTGGCGGGGGGGTGGGGGTGATAGGGGACATGAGTGTGGGCCTGGTGGAGGCTGCCCCTGCACTGCTGGGGGGTGGGGGTGGTGGGTGACATGGGTGGGGGCCTGGTGGAGGCTGCCCCTGCACTGCTGGGGGGTGGGGTGGTGGGAGACATGGGTGGGGGCCTGGTGGAGGATGCCCCTGCACTGCTGGGGGGTGGGGGTGGTGGGAGACATGGGTTGGGGCCTGCTGGCAGGTGCCCCACAGTGCTGGGGGGTGGGAGTGGTGGGAGACATGGGTGGGGGCCTGGTGGAGGATGCCCCTGCACTGCTGGGGGGTGGGGGTGGTGGGAGACATGGGTGGGGGCCTGGTGGAGGATGCCCCTGCACTGCTGGGGGGTGGGGGTGGTGGGAGACATGGGTGGGGGCCTGGTGGAGGCTGCCCCTGCACTGCTGGGGGGTGGGGGTGCAGGGGGACATGAGCAGGTGTGCAGGGTAGTCCCCTGTTTTGTGGGCTGCCTGCAGGGGCCGTGGAGGGTGTACAGGGAACACCTGTGAGGACCCACCCAGCCTAATCGCGTGTGATAATTCCCACGCACCCCTGTAATACACGTACCAAGCCAAATCGCGTGTGAGAATTCCCGCGCACCCCTGCAATACACGTACCCTGCTGAAGTCGCGTGTAAAACTTCCCTCGCACCCCTGAAATGCATGCGCCCAGGCTATTCGCGTGTGGAACTTCCCGCGCACCCCTGAAATACACGCGCCCAGGATATTCGCGAGTGGAACTTCCTGCGCACCCCTGAAATACACGTAGCACGCTGGGAGACATGAGTGGGGGCCTGGTGGAGGGTGCCCCTGGTGGCGGGGGGGTGGGGGTGATAGGGGACATGAGTGTGGGCCTGGTGGAGGAGGCCCCTGCACTGCTGGGGGGTGGGGGTGGTGGGTGACATGGGTGGGGGCCTGGTGGAGGCTGCCCCTGCACTGCTGGGGGGTGGGGGTGGTAGGAGACATGGGTGGGGGCCTGGTGGTGGGTGCCCCTGCACTGCTGGGGGGTGGGGGTGGTGGGAGACATGGGTGGGGGCCTGGTGGAGGATGCCCCTGCACTGCTGGGGGTGGGGGTGCAGGGGGACATGAGCAGGTGTGCAGGGTAGTCCCCTGTTTTGTGGGCTGCCTGCAGGGGCCGTGGAGGGTGTACAGGGAACACCTGTGAGGACCCACCCAGCCTAATCGCATGTGATAATTCCCACGCACCCCTGTAATACACGTACCCAGCAAAATGGCGTGTGATAATTCCCACGCACCCCTGTAATTCACGTACCCTGCCAAATCGCGTGTGATAATTCCCGCGTACCCCTGTATTACACGTGCCCTGGCTAATCGCATGTAAGACTTCCCGTGTACCCCTGTAATACACGTTCCCTGGACAATCGCGTGTTGAACTTCCCGCATACCCCTGTAATACACGTTCCCTGGACTATCGCGTGTTGAACTTCCCGCGTACCCCTGTAATACACGTACCCTGGCTAATCGCGTGTAAAACTTCCCGCATACTCCTGATATGAAGGTTGCCCGCTTTGCGTTCCTTGTTTGGCAGCCCTGTAAACTGGTACAGGGTTAGCGCAGCCCTTTGCGATGATTTAGCGATGTTGATGGCTTTTCCTTACGCGAGGGCGTTCTTGGGGGCGTTACTGGCGCTGCTGCAGGGTCGCTGCGATTCTCTGCGCCACGGCTGGTTTGGGAGCATGGAATCCATGAATACGCTGTGCGCGGAAATCGGTTTTAGCGCACGTGCCTGGCGTAGACAATCGCACGCGGACACTCTGCGCCAGCCGCTTGCGACACTTTTCTGCGAAATTCTATGAATTACCCTGTATATGTCCTTAATTCCAATCCTAGCAAGCTGTGCGCAATTCAATAATACAATGTTGAAAAAAGAAATGCAACCAATAGTGCAAATTAACTCCATAGACAAACTGGAAGTGCACGTTATGTCACTGCCTATGAGTCAACAAGTCACAGCATCACTAAATAGCTTAGAAAACTCTATCTCCAACACAGGTAGTTTGGAGAAAATGTTAACATTGTGTTTAAACTGTAGAGTAATGCTAAATCGTAACCTTGATGTGGAGCAAGGTTTAGTTAATGGAGCACTTGGCACAGTTGTTGGCTTCCAGACATATCCACGTGACAATAACATTCAGTTTGTCAACATCCACTTTCACAAACTTTCAGAAGTTAAAAGGATAGAACGCTCAACAGCCCGATTCCTTCTTTTCAAAGACATGACTTTCAGAAGTTAAAAGGCGAGAACTCTCAACAGCCCGATTCCTTCTTTTCAAAGACATGTATGTACGCAGAGAACAGTTTTCTCTGTCTCTTGCATATGCAGTTGCTATTCATAAATCGTAAGGTCTAACCCTGGATCAGGCATTGATTGGCATTGGCAGCAAGGTCTTCCAAGAAGGAATGAGTTACGTAGCACTGTCATGCCTACGTACACTTCAGGGACTTTTTCTAGTAAATGTTGAGACAAACAAAGTCAAGGCTGAGATTCCTTGCATCATAGAGTACATCCGACTATGTGCACTCTACACACCCCATCTCAATATGTGCCCTGTTCCTCAAGAAGGAAAACTTGGTAAAAGAAAATTAGTGCTAACAAAACTTATAAGAGATCTCCCAACAGTACCAATTGAAAGCAGCTGCTACTCCATCACTTAGCACAACCACAGAAAGATGTAGTGAAAAGGCAAATGCATATCCAACTGCACAAAGGGAAATATCTCTTCAAAAAAAGCAAGTGGAGTTCCAGTAAATGACTCAGACACAGAACTGCCTGGTCCATTCAAATTTTCCAACACAACTGGTGTAAATTGCTATGCAAATGTAGCAATCAATGTTCTATTCCAATTGCCCCCGATTGTTAAAAACATTTACTTGAACAGCGCAGACCAGTTGTGTGAATCCATTCCATTTCAGCAGCTAGTGCAAAATGCACATCATGGCATATAATGTACTACTTGCAATTCAGACAATCGTTCTAACTTACAGTTAAACTCACATAGCCAATGCATAATTTTAATGCTTTTACCGAACAACGCAGATGGTACCAAAAACAACTGCACGCTTACTAGCTTCACATACTGGCAAGTAACACTTGGCAAGAAAACCTTCACAACAGTAGGCATAATCTAGCACACGGGTGCCACAACCAGTGCACGTCACTTTGCTGCATACATTACAAAGAAATGTGGGTGGTTTGAATGCAATGTTACTTTCATTACTCTGAAGCAGAAATTACCAGCCCATCTTGCAAATGCCTACTTAATATTCCTGAAACCAAAATCTACTCACTGACCTACAAAAGTAGCATAGCCTACTCCGACTATCCGCCAACAGGTATGTAACTGCAAACGAAAAATATTATTCTGCCCTTTGAAACTGTAATAACTTACAATACACCAACTGGCCCATGAGCACATCAGTTTCATTGCTATACAGTTTTTTCCCCCAATGACCCAAATGATTATAGGCACAGAAACAACAACTGTGGAAAACACATACTAATAAAGTTTCACCCATAGTACTTAAAAAGAAAAGTACTGAGTATGAGGGTCTACAAGCTGTCCTCACTAACCTGTAAAACTACCAACTGTTATAATAAGCCAACAGCGGTCTAACTGTGCCCATAGCACTGCAATGAATACACAACTGCATCTAACTGCACCCATAATACTACAACGGCACTTGCCAATAGTGGAAAATGGAAATCTGCCATCAAGAATGAAGGTGCTTGAAAACATACCCTGCAAAACTGTGAAACTGTAAACAGTTAGAATACACCAACTGGTATCTAACTGCAACCACAATACTGCAATATTACTTCCCATTATTGCACAATTTAAAATCCACCAGCAAAAATGAAAGTTCTTCTGAAGAAGCCCTTCAAGACTTTAAGTCTCAACAGCCAGAATACGCCAGCTGGTATCTCAGTACACACACAGTACTACAATGTTACGTCCAGTGGCCAAACTGCTAAAATCCACCTTCAACAATGAAACTGCTACAAAACAAACCCTTGATAACTGTCAAACTTGAAACAGGTAGAATACGCCAACAGGTATCTAACTGCCCCACAACATGCTATATTAGTTGTCAATAGTACAGTACTTAGAAAACACCAAAAGCAATCAAACTGCATAAAGGAATACTGTTAAAAAGAGGAAACAGATAAACAGTTAGAATACGCCAACTGGTATCTAACTGCAACCATAGCACCTCCACGTCCGAAAAGCAAAACACATACACCATTTTGATTCCTCCTACTGCAACAGTGCTTATAACAGCAAGAACAAATAGATGTGCACCTTACACATTCCTATAAGTACTGCACACTTCTTTTTTTATTGTTTGGCTGATAAAATCAACCTTTCAATTGAATTACAAGTGATTTCATTAGTAAAAAAACACATATAAATCTTTCAAGTGCTAACAAATCTCGATATGACACACAATATTAAAACTTACTGCACACTTCAATGAAACATAGGGGGTCATTCCGAGTTGGGCTTTTAGCACCATGGCTGCCTCCCATACCGGGTCCGGATCCAGTGTGTCTGAATGGGGACTTACCGGGTCATTCCGACCCTGGAGGTCCCGGTAACCAACCATTCCCCATTCCCATTTGAGCCGCCATAAGGCTCAATGGGAATGGGGAAGGTGCTAATAACGGTCCCGCGAATAGCAGGCCCGTTATTAGCACCCTGATTCCTTAGCGGGGCCCGTAAAGGACGTGTTGTCAGACCACAAGTCCTTTACGGTTCTCGCTAAGGGACCTCGGAATTGGGCGGTAAGGGATTACCGGCACCGGTCTCCTTACCGGTGCCCGGTATCCCTTCCCGCCCAACTCAGAATGACCCCCATAGTGTGCCACGTAACATCAAATAAATGTACAAGGTTTTTTTTATCCTCCATGGATTTTTTTTCCCACAGACCCAATGATTATGCAACCAAACACAGGAACTGAGCACATTGCAGAGCACGCTTGTTTGAAGCATAGTACTTGTAATGTATTAATTATGAGGGTCCACAGAGTACGAATGTCTGAAATTGGGTACAATACGACATTATGAAGTACCTTCCCTAACATGTTTTTTTTTTTTTATCACAGACAATGAAACAAAGATTTCTCCTGCATTTCCACATGCAACTAAGAACATGTGTGCCCGCAGTGGTGCAATATTCAAATGTGCTATTTCCTCTTCAATGGTATTCTGTCCACTGTGTTCCAAAAAGGTATGCCGTGCTTAATGGTGTCATGCTCCATACACATGTTTGTGCAATACTTATGCCAGTTCGCACATTCTTGGGTGCATGGTGTATTATGCTGTGGTGTTTGTGGCCAGCCCCTAGACTCTTGGGTGCATGGCCTACAGCATATGGCCTGCAGCCATGCAACCAAGAGTCTAGGGACTGTCCACAACCACCACAGCATAATACGGCCATGGACCCAAGAATCTGGACAGTGGTCACAACCCACACACATAATCCAGGAACCCCAGGCCCTGTCCACTTCTGTACACATACTATTACTCTTCTTGCAACCAGTGGGCCGACTCCCATGCACCCAAAAGTCTAGGAGTGGCCCACAAGCATAACAGCATAATACAGCCATGCACCTAAGATTCTACCAGTGCCCACAACCCACACACATAAGCCAGCCACCAGAGGCTCTGTCCACTTCTGTACACATACTATTACAGTTCTTGCAACTAGTGGGCAGGCACTCATGCACCCAAAAGCCTAGCAACAGGCCACAACCATCAAAGCATAATACAGCCATGCACCCAAGAATCTGGCTACTGGTCACAACCCGCACACATAAGCCAGGTGCCAAAACCCCTGTCCACTTCTGTACACATACTATTGCAGTACTTGCAACCAGTGCCCACACTCCACACACGTAAGACAGCTGCCTGAGGCTCTTTTCACCTCTGTACACATATTATTACAGTTCTTACAACCAGTGGGCAGACTCTTGGGTGCATGGCCTCCGCACCCAAGACTCTTGGGGCAGTCGACAACCATCGTAGCATAATGCAGACATGCACCCAAGAATCTGGCCAGTGCCCACAACCCACACACATAATCCAGCCACCTGAGGGCCTGTCCACTTCTGTACACATACTATTACAGTACTTGCAGCCAGTGGACACACTCTTGGGTGAGTGTAGAGGCAGGCCACAACCACCACAGCATAATACAGCCATGCACCCAAGAATCTGGCCAGTGACTACAACCCACACACATAATCCAGGTGCCCAACGCCTTGTCCACTTCTGTACACATACTATTACAGTGCTTGCACCCAATGGGAAGACTCTAATGCACCCAAGACTCTAAGACCATCACAGCGTAATACAGCCATGCACCCAAGAATTTGGCCAGTTGCCACAACCCACACACATAAACCAGCCACACGAGGCCCTGTGCACTTCTGTACACATATTATTACATTACTTGCAGCCAGTGGGCAGACTCTTCCATGCACCCAAGAGTCTAGGGACTTGCCACAACCACCACATCATAATACAGCCTATACAAACATCCTCATATCATCTAAATCCCACTCTCCTACCCTAATGAAGCCTGCCTGCAGTCACCAGATAAGGTGCTCGCCTGAGGACCTGCCCGCGAACTTCCGCTGTGTCCGCGAAATGCTGCGGACACACCACGATCTTCTTCCACCTAAACAAATTCATCATATGAACCATCTTTCACCCCCCCTCCCAGCCCCTCTTCACAACACCAAATGCCCCAAAACATGTTTTCTAGCCCTGTTTGCTGCTGTGCTATCCGCAGTTATCCGCAGATACAACATGGCAGGCTTTTCGGAAAAATGTGACACACATCACGCTTCCCTCCAGCCAATCAGCGGCTGCATCGTATGTCCGAGGACATCTTGCGGCCCTCATGACCAATCAGAGTCCTGTACGCAAAGCGAACCCAGATATCACACATTTTTGACTGACCTACATTTTGCCTGTTTTAAAAAAACTACTGGATGGATTTACACCAAATTTACAAAAGCACGCTTTCGACACCAAGCCGCAGCTCCTGCTGCAAATTTGATTAAAATCCGTCCAGCGGTTTCAGCTGTAGGCGAGAGCAAATTTTGTTTCCATTGTATCTATTGAAAAATAAAATGTGGGGACCCATCTATAGCTTTGCCCCCCTTGACGAAACCTCACCAAACTTACCAAAATTCAGAACGGGCCATGTACTTTTTTTGCAAAGTTTGGTAAGGATTCGTCCAAGGGGAGCGAAGATATAAGCCGCCCAAAAAGTGCAATTCCTATGAGTTGAGCAACTTAACCATAACTACACGGCCTTTCAGAATAATTGCAATGAAATGCAGAATGCACTTTACAAAAGGCAGTACTGTAAATGGTTGGCACTATGCACCTTATAGGAAAATTAGACCGATGCACTGATATCATGCACTTTATATAACTGCAGATTTGCACTAGGCAACATGTACTTTAGTCACACGGAACAACATACAATCCTTTAGATATACATTGAAGAGAACATGTTTCCTCATAACCTACTTTAATATGGCAGTACATTCCCTAAAAGTTGTTCCATAATCTATACAGGATATATGGTAGTGTAATTGCACTATGCACACAACACTCCATCACAGTATACGTGTCTAAGCCATTTGGCATTACTAGACTACCGGATCACTAATACAAAGCGGTTTTATCATTTGGATTTTAATATAATTTATGCCCAATGAATGCTAGGTGGAATTATTGTATTACACACGCACAATGCACTTTAATTTGGGGTGTATTACATAGAACATTGGATCAGGAAAGTTATTGTAACTTAGGCAGATTTGCCTGTGAAACATAAAATACCAATTAGGCCAAGACAAGAAAGCGTTTAAACAGTGGGACATATGTATGACACAAACAAATAGTGAAACGACCAAATCAGGCTATACAATAGGGTAGAGCAAGGCATTAGACCACAATAGACCACAGTAGCATTACCAGCACAGTAGTAGCTTCAGTTACAGTAATCTTGATAGATGGTTTGTGTTAAATATTTGAATTGCAACATGCCTGCTTCTAAAATACACGGCACTCATAGATTTTCTGTGTAACACACATGACTATAATTTGTTCCAAGATAGCACACGTTATTATCAAACTCTGGTTACAATCGGAAACGAACGGACATAGACACAAATTAGGGATTACCCAGGAGATAAACTACATGAACATACCAGCAACAAGCGTTAAATCTGACTAAGCACGGTTCGGGTGAAACGCGTCTTTTCTTTTTGCTACCTAGATGCCACATAGATGGATATAAAAGAATGTATTTTAACACCTTATGAGGAGCTCGGAGTATCTCATTTTTTCATTATAATTGGAAGTAGTGAGTGCCGTCGCCTCTCAGTCGGGGAGGAATCCCTCGACAATAAGCAGATTGCAGACACGGGCCGGCCGTGTATGGAGGAAGGCACCTGTGTTAGGCATTTCTAAGCCCATTACCATTTTCGCATGAGCACGTAATATATACATATATATATATATTTATTAATATATATTACAGGGCCTGTGGTAGCGACCCTGTAGTTATGGTTAAGTTGCTCAACCCATTGGAAGAGAACTTTTTGGGTGGCTTATAACTTCGCCCTCCTAGACGAATCCTTAAGAGACTTTGCAAACAAAGTACATGGCCCCTTCATTGATTTGTTAAGGGGGGAAAAGTTATAGGGGGGGTACCAAAATGTGAGGTTTTTCCCATAGATGTAATGGAAAAAAAATGTTGCTCGCGCCTTCCCACCAAAGCGCTGTACGGATTTTTACCAAAGTTGCGGCAGGAGCGGCGGTTTTGTCCTGAAAGCGTGCTTTTGTAAATTTGGTGTAAATCTGTCCAGCAGTTTTTTTTAAATCGACCAAAAATTATGTCCAAAATAATTAGTGATATCTGGGTTCGGTCTGAGGACTTAGTTCCCTGTTCACTCCGCGGACAGGCCTCCGATTGGTACAGAGTCCCACTTGGGGTCTGCGCATATTGGAAGCGCCCACTGATTGGATGGTGAAAAGCGTGAGGTGTATCAGATTTTTGGAAGTGCCAGCCATGTTGGATTCACGGACATCCACCGGTGTCCGCGAACATTGCAGTAAAAACATATTTAAAAACACAAAATTGCAAACTTTTCAAACAATGGGATGGGAGATGGCCTTAAAAGCCAAAAAACAGGCATGCTGTGGGATGTTTTTACCCATGCATCCGAGCCCTACCACAAAAACTGTGCAGTACTGGCATTGAAAACATCATGATAGCCAGAGCTTCCCAAAAAATGCCCAGGGAAATGCATGAAGAATAGGCTGCCACCCATTTTTGCCGATGTTATGGGCACAGAAGGGCACTGCCTAAAACCACCATTGGACTACCCACACAGTAGCCTGAAACCATTGGGAATGGCAATGCTGATTGCCAAAAGCAACCTAGAACTGTGGGGAACTCATTTCTTAAATCCCAAAAATGGTTGCATTACCAGTACTCACCACTATCAGAAAGCCGGCGTTTTAAAACCACCAGACTTTGTGTAAAACTGAATAAATGAACCCAAAGCAGGCCAAAGAAAGACTTACTGAGAGGTGGATACAATGTAAAGTTATATTCTGAAGTGACTTGAATGTTCATAACAAGACTGGCTGAGCTCTGCAGGTCTGCAGCAGCCTAACTGAAACTGGATTTAAAACTACCAAAAATCGAAAATGTTTAAATTAACTGAGTGACCTACTTTTGAGTGTCACATAGTTTGTCACTGTTGAAATGTCATAGTTTTGAACTTAGAATCAGCATTCTAGCTGCATATGTAAAAATTGTCTTGACTTAAACTGGGGAACAAAAAGTGACATTTTATCTGAAACCTGGCTTAATGAAACTGAATTCTGCCCACCAGCTACCCCCGACAGGAGTTGAGACTTGCACAACAGCTGTGTTCCCAGGCCTAGCTGCCTTTTGCTGTTCCCACCAAAAGGGATATGACACTTCTCTGATTGAATTACCTGGGCTCTGCAGGAAATTGAACAAAGCCCTGTCCTGACTCAGGCAAATGTTTTATTGGGGGTGTCGTAAAAATGGCTTCCTCTGAACAATGCAACCCCCTTCACCCAGACAGATGGTTTATTGCAGGGGTCATAAAAATGGCTTCCACTTGGCAGAAACTGGGAGGGGGAGAAACTGGAGACAGAGGCTGAGCTTGAAGAAAGTGGAAAGACTGGTTTCTGTACCATGGGACCTGAAAAGACACACCCCTGTAGCCAGAATATGGTTTTAGAAAAAGATGAATAACTCATAGTACGGACTTGTCATAATTATTTAAATGATACCATAATTCTTGTGATTTTTCTGCCCACATTTTAAGAGGTTTTTAGAACCGGTGGTATGATCTGGGGGCAAACTAGCAGTTAAGAGGGTATTACTTAAAATGTCTGCATGTGAAAAGTCTGATACTTTATCAATTAATGCCTGCATGCCTTGCACACATTTGGGTAAATTTGAGTAAGAATCCGATATTGGTAACCCGACCAAAAAGCGCAAAAAGTTGCAATTTGTCAATGCAAGCTCTCAGGAAGAGCAGATTTGGACAGAGTATACCTCATGTGATATGTGATGGGTGCGTGTAATTTTAAACAGATGTGTACCTGTGTAAATATGTATTTGGGTCAAATATAGATTGTGTCATGATCTCTGCTTCCAAAAGGTCAGGGTTTTCCCAACTCCCTTGGAAGCAGATCCATAACCCAGGTTCCGAGTGCCAACCAGTCCCAATTGGGACCTTTTGGACCCAGTCATGGCGCCAGTGGCACCAGGCTCATAAACATGCCCAGTCCCAGCGCTGGAAGCGCCGGGCTCATAATGCTTGGGTGGACTTACCTGTAGCAGACCATGCTGCTTACTTGCCTGCCAGTTGAGCCTCTGATCCTCTTCTGTTTGGAACTACTTTTCCTGTTGGGTGGGGCAGGAGCCACTCCCTAAGTTCAGAACACTGGAACTCTTCTGGAAAGCAGGAACTCTTTTCTTACCTAGGCGTGGCTGTGGAAGGAGACACCTAAGCACTACAGGAGGCTATTTAAACCACACCCGATGGATGAATCTTGCTTTGCGTTATTCTGCATCCTCTGCAGCAGAACGCTCATCGTGTCTTCTGCATCTGATCCTGGGCCTAAGGAAAAAGGCTTACCATCCTGAATCCAGTCTTCAGCAACACCTATAAAGACAAGAAAGAACAGGTTAGCATTACGGTCTTCAGTGACAGCGCCTCACTTACCTGGTCCATCGGCTGTCACCAACGCGTCGCGCTGCATTCCGGCATCTGAAAGACAAAGGCTTACCTACTCTTCGTGCGCTCCGGAGGTCTTCGCACTGCATTCCGGCATCTGAAAGACAAAAGCTTACCAACTCTTCGCACGGTCCGGAGGCCTTCGGCGCTGCATCCCGCATCTGAAAGACAAAACAAGGTGCGTTTAAAGACAGTGGGGAACTTTAATACTTACGTGCCATTACTCCTTTCCACATCTAACCCAGTGGGTATTCCGGCACCCTGCAGCCGCTCCGAACTTTTACCTGCAAAATAAAAAGACAGTTAGAGCGCATCGTGAAGCAGGCAACAAGCGCTTACTTACGTGCTTCCAGGCGCTTCTATTCATCACACGGGCTCCATCTTCAACTCACTTCAGCCTGTCATCCGCCATCGCCGGAACCCTGCAAAACAAGAGACATCATTACTAAAGACTTTTAAAGACATTAGAATTACTCGAAACTTACCGTTCGTGCAGTAAACGACGGACAGCAGTCCTCTGAAGTCAAGAGGCCTGCTCCCCTTATCCAGTGAAGAAACTGGTTACAGCACCCTGCCCCAAGGCAGGTGGAGAGCACGGCGTTAACTTACCTAAGGGGAGAGCGTTAACCTTTGGGGTTCTACAGGAGAAGAGAAAGGGAAGAAGAGAGAGACATTCAATAACCCAGTTCATTAATCCCATATTTTCTATCTGCAGACATCTTACCCTTCGAGTCAGACATACAGTGCACAGAGGTCCAGCCCAAAGAGCCAGCCGTGTGTTACACATCACCTTTGAAGATACGGTATACGCCCAGTCAAGACCGGCGCCTCTACGGGAATCAGGTGAGCGTTTGTCTTGATATGGGCAAAATCTTCCTCGGGGCCAGCCCTTTGAGAGCAAAAATACCCAATTCAGCCCAAAATACAGGTTCTATTGTGCTGAGCAGTGATCTCATGCTAGTGACAAATGACACCCTCAAAGTTTTAGCATATTTATTCTAAGCAGTGAATTTCATATACATTTGGGATTCAAGTTAAAGAATATTACAAAGCATAAACTTAGGACAATGCAAAATATAGTGAAACATGGAACTTAGATAAACATAGAGAAACATAGAGAAATATAGAGAAACATAGAGAAACACAGTCTTACGTCCCTTTAATCAGCACTGGGAGACCTGGCTTTTCATAAGCTAGCTGTAAAACAAGCCCCGCTCATAGAAAAACAATGCTGGAGGACACCGTGAGAGCCAATTCCGGGCACCTGTTTCTGCACGAATCAAGTCCACAGGACGATCTCCCCCCGAGTCATGTGTGCATGGATATTTTATAATCTCTTGCTGTCAGTCACCATGACGCACAGTTCCAGAACTTTCCCTGTGGAACTGGCTCATGGAAAAAACCCAACTCTCTCTGAGAGGCACCCTGCTCGCTCCTACCCCTCCCTGGTTCCCATCTGCGCTGGCTGAGGAATGTCTTATCAGTACCTTCCCAGAGAAAAGGAAGATTAGCTTGGAGCCAGGGCTACCGTTAGTGAGGCTGAATATTCTAAGGGAAGATGGGATGTATTAACCCCATCTGCAAGCTCTAAAAGGCATGCACTCATAGCTTAGTGTTTATAGCGCTTAAGACTGGCTATCTAAGCGCTATATAGGTGCCATGATGTTCCAAACACTCCAAAAATACCTATTAGCTACATAGCTAGGGACCCTCTCCCTGCCGGTCTATCAACAATGCATAATGTGACCTATTTCATACTAGGCCTGCATATCCCTTGTAGCTCACTACTGCATAATGGAAGTGCTACAACAGACTACTGTCAGCATTTTTAGCACATACTTTGAATACACTATTGGCTTTCAGCGGCTAAAGCTGTCATCTAAAGCCCTGATTGGCAAGGTTGCAATTTCGTGTATCACTACATTCCACCCCTATTCAACGTGAGTGCGACAAAATGCTGACTAATACCTATCAATATAGTATTTAGTGCAGTGATAAAGACCTTGGGGCTTTGCAAGAGGTTTAAGCAAACTATCTTCTAGCGGTTAGTTAGCGTGGCATGCAAGGTAAAACACTACCTAAACAAAAATGTACACAAAGTGAACAGTGACATATACCCTTGCCAAAACCTGGCCTACACAAAAAATACCTACACCAAGTGAACATGGACATTTACTCTAGCCAAAACATGGCCTACACAAAAATACCTAAATCAATTTTGTATAACTGATTGTCAGTTAAAAAGCAGCATGCAGTTAAAATGTCAAGGCAATCCAGTGTAGTCTAATCTACAATGCACTATTGCATTTATGTATGGTTACCAATTCTAAAACCTGGCAGCCTTTCACTCTAAGGGCCTACCCTCCCCCTGATCCCAGGGCATTCAAGCGTGACTGTGGGCTGTGTGACTAGACACTTCCCCCCAGGTAGGTGGAACCCAACCAGAAACCATCTAATTTCGTGAACAAGGTGGACCCATGGGCACCAGGTTATCTAAATAAAAACAATTCTACTAATTTACATCAAAGCATGGCATGTGTTATTCATGCAATCAAAAAGCAAGCAATTCAATCCATATGTATGCTGGTAACTGTAGCTCTGCGTGCCAGTGTGTGGAGGATGGTCGCCCCCACCCAGTAAAAAGCCAACACCTGCTGATTTAACAATGTTTGCCATACAATGCATCGTGTGTATTTAGCAGTCTTGTTGACCTGCCCTATGGCAGAAAGAATGTCTTCATATCTAAAATTCTGCCATCTTCAGTGGTTGTCAATACTTGTAGCAGTGTTGGGCCTATCAATGGGCCCCACTAGGCCAGAAGTTCTATAGCAGAGCTGGCATCAGAACCCATAGTGGCTAGCTTATCGTGCACAGTTTCTATGTCACAAGCATATAAAGCTCCTGCAATTAATTAATCTAGCTCCCTAGCTACGCACACTCTGGTGATGGGCCATAGAAATGGACTCCATTTGTAGCAGCTTGGTAGTACTAAGGAAACATTGCCTCATGATAAATCTATGTCTAAGTGTATCACTGTAATAATGAAGGTGTGCATTACCAGCCTACAATTTACATGTTGCCTTACTACTGGAAAATCTAACAGGTTCACAGTGTCTACCTATTGTGACTTGGAGAATACTCTTCTTCAAGTGGGATATCTACCATATACAATATTAACTTTAGCCACAAACACCATACTACTATCCGGCAGTGGCTGTTTCATCACACCATGGTAAAATGCCTTAGTCAAGTTATAGTCCATAAAATCTTGGCGAGAACACTCGCTGCAGTTCTTGGTCAGAAAAACATCACATTAGACAAATTAAACAAATCGTATCCATTCAGTGACAAAAGATGCCTGACAATGTGCCTGGCCAGTACACTAGCAATTCCATGTGGATACTCATTTGTAGCGCTTTTCCAAAGAATTATTCCAAATGTCTACAATCAAAAGGTGACTCTTTGCATTAGTGTGCTGGAGACAGCTGTCCCCACAAAAACATGAAACTGGTTGGTTTAACAAAAACCGTGTCACACTCTGTGTCATAAAATCAAACATCAAGTCAGTCATGGTTTCATTTACCTGCCTTAAGCTGGCTGTAAAAGTATCCAGTGTTTCAAAGATTACCATTTCAAATTATAGCTCACACACTTGGCAGCATTACTTCAATTAAGAATCTTAACCTACGCACAGGTGACTTTGATGTGCGCGCTCATCTTATCTCAAAATAAATTACGCTCCTGCTTGCATAATTCTGCTGCCCCAACAGTTCATAAATCATTCTCCTGCCTACGTGCAATGTAGAATATTTTTTTTTTCTTCAAAAAACAAAACATCTCTGGTTAAAGCAATTCAGTTGGAAGAGTAAAACCATTTCGTTTTTTTTCAGATTCATCTCAACAGTGCATTTAAAAACCATTTTTCAATGTGTTAGCATTCAATTGCTGTGTCACACAGCTGTATGTGGTGCCTGATGTTACAGTCCATCACTCATTGTCCATAGTCCATTAAACAAGAAAGGGCAAAACATGTCAATTAAGTTATTTCCAGCAACTGAGTCATTTGAATGTGTAGCATCAAATACTTGATAATTAGCCAAGTCTGCATCGTGCCAGTTCAGCAAGAGTTATTACTCTGTTGGACACCTTTCGCAGGTTGCAGCATTGAGTGCGGTGCAGGGCACGTTAAAGTTGACTCGCATATCAGTAACTCGCATACTCTATGAGATCAGTGTCACCCACAAACTGCATACATCTATTTCTGATATTATGAAATGCCTTGTCTTGCTTTTATGCCTAGGCAAAATACAAACAGAAATGTTAGGATGTCATCAAAACTTCAATATCATTATTCTTCATGTTAGGATGTCATCAAAACTTCAATATCAGCGTTATCCACCCCTTCCCATAATACCACCCCCATCTTCAAAAAGTCTCATCAGGTAACTACACACTTTATCATTGCTACTGCAATTATTTATCACCCTTCTGCATGTTTCTGGGGGCTTATTTACACTCAACCATACGGGGTGTAACTGCCTAATCACAAACTCATTTGTGCAATGCAATCATAGTTGGTCAATGGTACCTCAGACTGATCTGTGCTTTTACAAAGCCATATAGTAAGTACCCAGGTCGCACAATGCTTTTCTTTTTCACCAAAGCGATCACAAATGCCAGGCGCCAACTTGCTTCCAGTGTCTCATGATCTTGATTTAGTTTGCCCTGCTGGCATCACTCCATTTTTTCAAAGGGGGTTTGCTGTTTCTTGAACCACCCCTTTGAGTGCGATAGTCTAAGTCAGTTTCTTTTGTTGCTTCAACAAATCATTCATTCTTGCACTAAGCCGTGTGGCTTCTGGATCATGGCTAATGTGCAGTGTTCATGTTGTACTTCAAAGCCCCGCTCTGCATGTTGTCTTTTGCAAAACGGCTAAGCACTTTTGTCAGTTTTGCTTCCATCTGGAATGCCATAATGTCTTTGTCAGTTACTCCATCCCTGGCAATGTAGCTTGCAGTTTGCCAGATGTGTATTTTCTCTTCTCAAAGCGCCTAGAGGTTTCTTCTCCAGTGCACAGCGCTTTACTTCAGTTCACATCACATGGAGCATTGGAATGCAGCTTGCACAGCAATAGCGTTTCACTTCACTTCACATCACATCACATGGGAATGCGGTTTGCACAGTAATGTCTGTTGGAATGGGCAGCTGTCTTTTCTTGGCCCATTCACAGATGCATAGGTAAATGTTCAGATGTGATGTGCCCGTCTGCCATCCTGCATGAAGCCTTTGTTTCCCTACCACAGTTTCACTGGGCAAATGCTTTACTTCTGAACAGCTCTCTGTCTTTGCTCCCCCATCCTCAGGAATGCAGGCATTGTTTATCTTTCGTGTGCACCTGGCAGCGCCATGAGCACGCAGCTTATCTCTTTTGCCTATAACTCTTATACTGTGGCGGCTTCAATGGGAAGCACTTGTTTCAGACAGTTCACCCAGATTAACTCTTTCTTGTACTGTTTCTGCTTTTGTTTGCCTTCACGCACCTCGCCCAAGACAGCTTCAAGGCACAAGCTCTGCACACACAGCAAGACTCTTGTTTTCAAAAGCGGCACTTTTCTTGTCATCAGATTCTACTCCATGTAATTTTGCAAAATGTCACAGCGTCTTTTTTTTTCTTGTAATGTGCGATCTTTCAAGAGAACTCACAACCCATTAAATCTTTGTGCTATCTTATCACACACAGATGTTTCATTCTGTTGTACCATTGCCAAACTATAACCACTCATTTCAGTGCATTAAAAAATAAAAATGCCAATGTTTAGTGCAGCTCCCTGCACGTTTTCCTGCAAGAGCAACCCACACTCTATTACTTGTGGGCTGTTTAATGTGTCAACAACATTTTTTCACCATGTATCACAGTCAACAGGTTACTATTTCCAAATCATACATCACTTATAAGGCAACAGCACAAATCCATGGCATAGCGTGGGATCAAAAATACTCCAGGGGCAATTTAGAAAAATATAAATTGTTTTTTCCCCCCAACCATTGCAAACTGATTCTGCAAATTCAAATCAATACACAAAAATCGAAAATCCAAATAACATTCACTCACTTTCCTTTTAAGTGAGTCTCTCACCCAATATAAGCATGGCACAGCCTAAAATGCAATATAGTCATTTTAGTGTGTTTCCTTTAAAACAGAATTCGCCACTACCAGCACATGGAATTTTACAGTTGCCAAAAGAAAAACAAAACTCTTTAGGCTCTCAGCACAGATGTTACTCATTCTCCTAAGCATGGCTCCTCATTATTCAGGAATGCCAACATTCAAAAGCATACATAAAAAAAAAAAGCGAACCTTCGCCTCCGAACATTACAGCCCCCACTCGCTAGCACACTGGGGCTGAGTCAATGGTTAAATCACTATTCACAATTTGCATGTCAAATTCTTGCAATTATTTTTTTCCTGCCCTCATGACAGAATAGAGATGAGAACTCCGTCTCACTATGCATTCCAAATTACAACTTTAAACTGGGGAAACCGCATGATAAAATTCTTTTCTAATTGAGCATACATCTTTCTTAACCATTCATCGGAGTGCTTTAAACAAAGCCATTTCCCGCTTGTTTATCGCCTTGTACTCCCTGGCACCAGTCCCATGCAATAAGTCAGTCACGACTGATTTACTGAAGGGAGTCTTAACCACACAAGCTATCGGCCACGGCAAGCCGACACAACATTGCTGCCTTTTTGAAGTCTCAGAGCTGCAGTGAGACCACCAAGGAAATGCGACAGCCTGCTCCCCACTCTACACTGTGTTCTCTCACACCATTTGTCATGTCAGCACGGCACTGCTCTTCACAAATCCCACAAAGCTGCCACCAAATGTCTTGATATGGGCAAAATCTTCCTCGGGGCCAGCCCTTTGAGAGCAAAAATACCCAATTCAGCCCAAAATACAGGTTCTATTGTGCTGAGCAGTGATCTCATGCTAGTGACAAATGACACCCTCAAAGTTTTAGCATATTTATTCTAAGCAGTGAATTTCATATACATTTGGGATTCAAGTTAAAGAATATTACAAAGCATAAACTTAGGACAATGCAAAATATAGTGAAACATGGAACTTAGATAAACATAGAGAAACATAGAGAAATATAGAGAAACATAGAGAAACACAGTCTTACGTCCCTTTAATCAGCTGGGAGACCTGGCTTTTCATAAGCTAGCTGTAAAACAAGCCCCGCTCATAGAAAAACAATGCTGGAGGACACCGTGAGAGCCAATTCCGGGCACCTGTTTCTGCACGAATCAAGTCCACAGGACGATCTCCCCCCGAGTCATGTGTGCATGGATATTTTATAATCTCTTGCTGTCAGTCACCATGACGCACAGTTCCAGAACTTTCCCTGTGGAACTGGCTCATGGAAAAAACCCAACTCTCTCTGAGAGGCACCCTGCTCGCTCCTACCCCTCCCTGGTTCCCATCTGCGCTGGCTGAGGAATGTCTTATCAGTACCTTCCCAGAGAAAAGGAAGATTAGCTTGGAGCCAGGGCTACCGTTAGTGAGGCTGAATATTCTAAGGGAAGATGGGATGTATTAACCCCATCTGCAAGCTCTAAAAGGCATGCACTCATAGCTTAGTGTTTATAGCGCTTAAGACTGGCTATCTAAGCGCTATATAGGTGCCATGATGTTCCAAACACTCCAAAAATACCTATTAGCTACATAGCTAGGGACCCTCTCCCTGCCGGTCTATCAACAATGCATAATGTGACCTATTTCATACTAGGCCTGCATATCCCTTGTAGCTCACTACTGCATAATGGAAGTGCTACAACAGACTACTGTCAGCATTTTTAGCACATACTTTGAATACACTATTGGCTTTCAGCGGCTAATGCTGTCATCTAAAGCCCTGATTGGCAAGGTTGCAATTTCGTGTATCACTACAGCGTTACAATTGTGTGTAAAGTTGACAGGGGTGGGTTCTCTGTATCATAAACAGACCTCATCATGATGACACTTCAATTCATTCCCCCAATCAAGGGGAAGAGGAGGAAGTGGCCAATGACAAGTGGAGAGGGGTAGGGCCTAGAAAGCTAGCCTCTCCACCCACTTTCAAAACACATAAAAGCAGACAGTCAGGACAGATAGAGACATTCTATTCCATCTGCTGCGGGACGCTCTGCCGGGAAAATCCATACTTTACCTCCATCAACCTCCAGAGAGCCAACACAGAGACTTCAATCTATCCACCTTCAGAGACCAAGACTTTACTTCAGAATTTGTAGCAGAGAGGTCAACTACAAGCTAAATCCCTCTTTAGCAGGCCTCAAATCATTGCCACTATTCACAGCCAGGCGAGCGGTTTGAATTCTTTGCAAGAACTCTTGCCATTTGCCAGAGAGCAGTGTTGTATCCAGAGAGAGACCAGCTGAACCGGAGACCGCTGTATCCGGACCCACAGACCTGATCAGAACCAGAGACCCAGACCAGACCAGCAGAGTAGAGCTGACCCAGACGCTGTGCGCAGAAACCGTCTGTGGCGAGTGAAGAAAACCTGTTGACCAGATCCGTGGCGAGGCCCACTCCTTTTAAAATTATATTGTGAGTACCTAGCAGAACTGTGCAGAACCAATCTCTTAGTTAAAATAATATAATTCAATCTATTTTAATCTAACCAGAACTGCCTCCTAGAAGTTGTCACCTGTCATTTGCAAAGCTGTCACCTGCCATTTTCTAGCTGCAAGCTGTAACCTGTCGCTTTGAACTTTTAAAAACTTCAAATCCGAAAAACTACCTTTATTTAATCATCCGTATCTCTGGAACCGTTTGGGCTAGGAACTTAATCACGATTCTCGCACTCGCGAAGTTTACCGCGATTTGCGATTTGGTTAAAAATCCAGCCACGTGTGAAAACAGCAGCTTCCTTTCTTTCCTTGCTAAAAATTCGTTTGCCTCTTAAAAACCATCCTAGATCCTTGCTGAACCTCTAGAGGGAATTAAAAGCATTTAGCATATTTTTCACTTCATTGCCAGCACATATAAAAGCATTTTGGGCCTGTGTTTCAAACTTCTGCATTTCTGAGAACTGTGTGCTTTCCTTCCATTTCCTTGCATTGCAAAAAGGGGGGAGTGGATTGCCAGAGAAAAGTGATTACATTGTTTTGTTGAAATCATATTGAGTATTTCTGTACTGCAATTTCATTCCACCTTGCATCCATTTGAAACCAGAAAAGTATTGTTGCTATCTTATCCATCTTATAACCACTCATCATTGATTATAAAGAAGTGTGCTAGTGCCGGACTATCTATTATTGATCACTGCTCAGATTAAGTGTGATATTCAATTATTAATTTATTATAAAGTGTGATATATATATCTATTGTTTAAATTATCAAATAAACCTTTTAAACTTGCAAAACAGAACTACTTCTTGGCTCAGTGGGGTCAGGGGGATTCCAAGAGAGGGGTGTTATATAGGGGTAGTCATCCAGAACGCATGAACTGGACGTAAAGATATATCAATAAGGGTTTCCATTCAGTATCCCAGACTAGGCATTGACTTAGCTGTAGTGTTGAATTGAATCCTCTTACAAATTGGGGGCTCGAGCTGGACGTTTGGGTTAGATCTATCACTTGTGCAGATTAATACAGCGTGCCAGCTGACCAGATACACATATCCGGTCGGTTCACCACGCTGTGTTACGGTGTAAAGCACCCCTCAAAGGAATGCTCTAAGGAAAAGGTCTGTTTTGCAAAAATAAAATACAAACTTCTGTAAGTCAGGACAGAGACCAATCTCTAGAATGACGACCTTAGTAGACATGAAAATAGCCAGAGAGCACTTCTTACATAAGTTATTTGTGAGAGGTGAGTGGACTCACCAGGACCGCATGGTCTGGCTGCAGGCCATCACGCAACAGGTCACTGAAACAGGGTCAGATATATGGAGAGATCAGGGTCCCTTACATGTGGCCCTAAGTGAACTATACATGGCTCCTAAAGCTAAGGATTAACAAGACAAGATGGTTAGGATAGCGGCATACCTGTACCTATATATGGGAGACATGCAGGATAAATGTACTGAAAGCCAAGATCTGGCGAATAAGCGACAGATGGCGTTAGAGAAGGTCCAATCTGACCTGGTCTCTTCTGAGCAGAGGCTGCAGGGGAGCCAGGAGTCAGAAAATGATAGTAGGCAGTATATCATTAAAATAAAAGAGGACATGGATATACTGCAACAGGAAAAGACAGACCAGGATACCAGAATTCTGGCTTTGCAGAAGGAACGCCAAGACAGTTTGGACTCCCTACTGCAGAGCCAGAAAAAGCTGGAGCAACAGATCAATTTCAACAGGGCATGCACAGAGCAGGTAGCCACCCTACAAATCCAACTAGACAGAGAGAAAGAGGAGAGCAATACACTGATCCTGAAAGACCTGGATACCCAGGTAGAGTTTGATCAGGAGCGCCAGAAAGCTGGTGCCTTCCAAAGGCAAAGGGACGACCTGGCGTCACAAATTCAAGCTCTTGGTCAGGAAAGGGATACCTTAGGCCAGGAAGTCTGCCACTTAAGAAGAAAAATGGAAGAAAATCACCTGGCCCACCAGGGACTGGGTGACCTCCAAAAAGAACACCAGGACTTGCTAGAGCACACCAGGAGGATGGAGGAGGCTCTGGCAAGACAGAAGCAGGCCAGTAGGGAGGGGACTCAGGAGGTAACCCTCCTGCAGCAAAGACTGGCCCAGTGCTCCAGGACCAATCAGGAAACGCAGAGAGAGAATGAGGCTCTCTGCCAGCACAATGATAGGCTCCAACAACAGGTAGCGATGCAGGAGAGACTGATAGAGTCTAGTAAGGCCTTAACTGAGGAACTGAAGGCGCAGGCTCTTGCATTGCAACAGGGAGCAGGGGCGGATAGAGACCAGGTTCGCTGGGAAAGGGAAACTCCTGAGAATAACCTCAGGAGCCCTAGAACCAGAGGCCTTTATCCCTCTCAGTCCCTGGACTCTGCCACCCCCATGTCCCCTGGCGCACATGAGCACCGGGCCACAGGGATGGCAGATTACTATCCAGCCAGAAGCATGGGGCTCATAGGCCAGTACCTCCCAGGAATGGATGGGCGGGAATCCGGGTATGGGCGCCCAAGCACAGTGCAATTTAGTGGGGAACCCCAGGAGAGTAGGCCCATTAAGGGCATCCTGAAAACCTCTGCCCAGTTAGGTCAGTGGGGGGGGTACCCATCAAATCTTGGCAGCAAAGAGGAATCTGAAGACTCCTCTGAACGGTACAGGACACAGGAGACCAGGTCCCCACATTCCGCCAGCCATTCCCAGGCTCGCAGAATCCGGGAAAACCTGGAAGATCAGACAGGAACCTCTGGGAGCAGTGCCTCTGAGTCAGAGGATGAATGGACCAGGGTTACCCGAACCAAAAAGGCCAATTAGGCAAAAAGGGCCTTGCTTAAGGACCCATTGAAGCAAAGAAAGGCAATAAGGAGTGTTATCACGCCTTATCATAAGAACGCCAAGTATTCCGTATGGGAACACTTGGAGCTCTATGAGCAAATGATGAAGACTTTCCATTTGAAGGACAGCAGTAGCTGCATCCAGTACGTCAAATGGACATTCTCCCCAGAATACTCCAGTTTCTTTGCGGGGCTGGAGGACCAAAATCATTTAAGATGGTCCACCTATAAGGCGGCCATCTTGAAACATTTTTCTGTTCACAGAAATCCTCAAGAGGCTCGCAAGGCAGCCTACAATTTGCAATGTGGGGAGGATCAGGCCCCACAAGAATTCGTGCAAGAACTGAAACGTGCCTTTGCGCAGACCACCAGAAGGGTGCGCACAGACAGCAGAGAATTTGTCAATACATTTTTCCATGCCTTGCCCAAATATATAATGACCCAGCTCGTGAGAGATTTTCATGAGAAAAGATCTTTAGACTGAGTCATTGAACAGGCCACCCGGATCTATGAGGTGCAGAAGCCCATAGAAAATAAAAGCAATACCCAGAAAAATCCCAAAACCAACAGCACCCCTGCTGCTGCCAAGGTGGCAGAGGTAAAGGTTGCCCCCGTTTTGGATTTGGAGATGGGGGGGCCTAAAAACCTACCTGCACCTAATAATGCTAGGCCCAGAAGGTCCTCGGGCCAGTCACAGACAGGGAGCCAAGGAGGCAGCCCCACAAATGGGGTCCCTCGCTCTCCTGATTATGTAAGTCCCCGTTACAAGGGAAATCGACCCATCCTGGGTTATGTGTGGACTCCTCCAGCCCAAGGGGGGGGGATCCAGCCAAGCACCTAACCCAGGGAACTTCCCTCCTAACTTCCCACCAGAGGGCAGATGTTCTCCAAATCCTGGGCAGAACTTTTTCCCCAGGTATCCGCCCAATTTCCAGCCCCAAAATCCTTCACCCTTCTTTCCCCAATTCCCTGAGCCCAGACAACCTAATCCGGGAGAGGGGAGGCCAAGGGTGGAGGGGTACCAAAATCTTCCCAACCAGGGGTACTACCAGAGAAGGGATAGCTACCCTTCCCGGGATCAGCCCAGGGGAGAAAATAGAGCCCCGTATCAGCCTGAGCGGGTTTCCCAGTTAGAGCGCCAGGTCCAAAATATGGCACGGGATCTGGGTCACATACTGAGGGCTCAACAGAACCCTCAGATGAGCATGCCACCGCAGAATGCCCCAAACTCTGGACCTGGTGCTCCAGAACAATGACGGGGGCAGCACCCCGATAACACACCGGTTCCCAGGGAGGAGGCACAAGGGGAAGGGGGGTGTAAAGCCTTGGAGGAAGCTTCCTTCCCAACTTGTAAACAGCCCCTGGAAAACCAGGAACCGGAAACAAAATCTCCTACCCCTGAAAGTCTGCCACCCAAGGAGCAGAGAGGAGGTAGGAGAAACAAAGGACCCAAAAAGAACCACTTTGTGGAGGAGGTTCAGGTCTTCCAATTTGAGGGAGAGGGATCCTCAGAAGATCCTGGGAAAAGGATCTTCTCCTTCAGAGATGGGGGAACTCCTCCCAAGGAAAAATGGGTCCCAAGGGATGCCAATTCAGGCTGGGGAGATATGGAGACTGAGCTACCGCCGCCCATCATCTCATCCCAGAAACCACAATACCAAAATCCCCTGGTTTAAACCCATCCTGGTGACTGCCTCCAAAAAGGGGGGGGCGGCCCAGAACCGGAACCAGGGGAACCCACAATGGCTCTGATCTCCAGTTGCCAACTTTTTCTTTCAGATTCCCAAGACTCTCCACAGAATTCTGCCCAAATCTCTTCGCTACCAATGTCCAAAACCAGAAAGTTAGCCCACCAGTTGTCCAAAAATGTGCATTATCTGTGCCCCCTTGAGGAGAAGGAGGGAAGATACTATGCCCTGGTGCAAGTACAGGGGCAGGGTACAATTTTGGCACTGGTGGACACTGGATCCCAAGCTACCCTTCTGTCCAAAAAAGCCTTCGAGGAACTAAATGCAGGAAGGGGGGAGAATTACCGTATTCCTCTCACCTCTCTTCCTGGACAACTGCAGAGCTTTGACGGGAAGGAAATTCCCGTCGAGGGGACGGCAGATTTGGACATTAAAATTGGGTGACACAAGTTGAAACACCCGGTCATAGTTGTGACTCCAGAGGGCACACCTTGTTTACTAGGGAATGACCTCCTGAGAAGGTTGTCAACCCTAATAGATTGCGTAAACAAGGTCCTCTGGACCCAGACTAGCCGACCCATAAAATTAAAACAGAGTGTCAACCATGTTAGTTTAAACGGCACATGCCACATGGTTGAACAAAAATCTGACCAAGTAGAATTCCACTTCCAGAATAACCAAATTCCAGACGTGACAGTAATAGCAGTAGGACAACAAACTGGTGATGGGGGGGTCCTCTCTATTTCTGAAAATCAACCTCCCTTCCACTTTAAGGTGGTATTCCACACTGGAAGGAAACACCCTGAAATTCTTTACTAATCCACAATCAGAAACTCCCACTCCTATAGTCCAGAAAGATGTGAAATCAGCTCAGAGCCTGGCTGATATTCAGCAAATGGGAGAGCAGTTGTTCATCCCTGTTCAGTTAAATGATGGGAAGGACTCTGTTCTCGCTCGAGTGTGTGTGAACAACGGTAAGAGCTTCATCAGTGAAGCCATGTTCCGCCAACTCCCAAAAGATCCAGCCATTCCCACATTCAAACTGATAGACAAATGGGAAATGGACCTGGAAGCACCCAATTCCAAACATCTCCTGCCAAGCAGGTGTATGCTCAAAATCTCCATTGGCAACAAGAGCATAGTCCATAATTGTTGGGTCGTGCGAGACGTCACTGCCGCCTTTTACTTAGGCAGTGACATTCTCAATCGCTTTGCCATTAGTTTGGACCTAATAAACTTCAAAGCTTGGTCCCGATTAGCGGATAATCCCATGGGCTTTGATGATCCAGAAAAAGCATTTAGGTCAGCTCAATTGCTACCTTATGCAGTTGAAATTCAGATTAAAGAGGAAGTCACCATCCCAGAAAGGACCCGACAATTCTCCCTGGAAGTGAAAGTTAAAAGAGGACAATAGTTGCAAAACCCTGATGCTTACATACATCTAAACGCTTCTCTCCAACAGCATGGGTTGGGGGTAAACCCAACTCCATTAGTCAACATAGAACATGACCCCATTCTAATAGAGGTGGATAACAGCGACTTGAAGAGTATTACTCTAGCCGCAGGCACCATTATTGGAATGGCGGTTGATGACTGACATTTTTCCATCGATTTAGGAAATGAACTGTTAGGACCAATCCCCAAGGACTGTTTTGACAGTGACAGTGAGGACAATACAACACCAGACAGGATATTTACCCGCCATGGGGGGAACTTCCTGGTGTACACTTCCTGCCCCTATGGTAAGGAAGATGTGACTTGTGACTTCAGGAGGGATGAGGTGATTTTCCAGGTCCATGAGGGTTGCCTTTCCCACGTGAGGCCTCCAGTCCAAATCAGCACTCTGACCAGGGACTTCTCCACCCAGCTGGAGGAGGCCGCTGAGATAGCCAAACCAGAAGTCTTTCCAGGCTTCAGGCAGATGGTGGAAGAGAGAGTCAACCTAGCTGATGCCTGTGTGACTCTGGAACAAAAGCAAAAGTTGAAACAAGTTTTCTTGGATTTCCAAGATCTCTTTGCGGTAGACTCATATGACTGTGGCCGCACCGACATCCACACAACAACAATCCCCACGGACCCTGGCATGACTCCAGTGTTTGTGAAGCAATATCGCTTGCCTCTCGCATCAATGGAGTCCCTTACTGAAATAATCAAGAACCTTGAGTCCCGGGGAATAATCCGTCCAGTTCACAGCACCTTCAATAATCCGGTGCTGGGAATATTGAAGTCAAACGGCCAGTGGAGACTCTGCGCTGACCTTAGGGAGCTCAACAAACGGGTCCATACTTCCCGATGGCCTCTGCCCTACATTGACCAAGGGCTGGCCCAGATCCAGGGGTCACAGGTATTCACTGCAATAGACCTGACCAATGGATACTGGACTGTGCCTGTCAGTAGGGAGGACCAATACAAGCTGGCTTTTACCTTTGGGGGCCAGCAGTATACATGGACCCGGACTCCCTTCGGATACCTCAACTCCGGAAATGAATTCAACATTTTCCTACATAAGGCCATGCCCGACCTGGGTACAAGGGGTAACCTGGCTTATGTAGATGATGTCCTCATCAAAAGTTCATCTGTGGAGGAACACATAGCGGAGATCCGTTATGTGCTGACCCAGTTGAGGGCCGCCGGAGAAAAACTTTCCTTTCAGAAAGCACAGTGGTGTAGAACCTATGTTAATTTCTTGGGGCATGAGATTACTCCTCAGGGTCTCTGTCCCCAGGAAAAGAAAGTGGAAGCACTTCAGAAACTGAAAGACCCCACAACTCTGCGGGAACTAAGGAGCCTCCTTGGACTGACTTATTACAGCAGAAAGTTAATTGAGGGCTATGCAGAGATCACCAGACCCCTGATTCATCTCCTGAAGGGGGGGTCAAGTGGGAATGGGGTCCAGAACAATCCGAGGCAGTAAGACAACTCAAAAGAAGCCTCTCACAAGCGCCTTGCATAGCTTACCCTGTCAGAAACAAGGAGTTCTTCCTGGAGACGGGGTTCTCTAATACGTGCTTGACGGCAGTATTATGCCAAAAGCATGACAAGGTCAATAAAGTAATCTCCTATGCGAGCAAAACTTTATCCTCTGTGGAGGAAAAATTCAACGATTGTGAGAAGGCACTCCTGGCAACGGTGTGGGCATTGAAGAATTACCGCCCGTTTATCCAGGGGGAACACATCATAGTGGAGACTCCACACCAGCCTCTGTAATATCTCCAAAGTGACAGAATCCGGGCCGGAAATGTGAGTAAATCCCGATTTACTTCCTGGATTCTGTCAATGCAAGGCTTTCCTGTGGAGGTCCGATATGGCCAAAACAAGAAGAGTCCCCTCGCGCAAGGTCTGGCTGACTTGCATGATTGTGCCAGAGAAAGCTGTCTCGAGGACGAAAGTCTAAAAATCAAGGACAACACGGAGGCATACCTTAATTCCCCACACAAAGTCTTTGAAGAGGACAAGTGTGAGGGAATGCCCACTGTCTATGTGGATGGATGCTCGTACCATGTTGACAACGACGGGGAGAAAGAACTGGTGGCTGGCGTAGGGAATGCATGGGTGAAGGAGTTTCCAGAACCCTGCGCTGGATACAAAATTGGTCCCCAAAGTAGTCAGGTGGCAGAGTTGATGGCTGTGCATCAAGCCATCCTCACTGCTGTCTAACATCAACTCCACGAACTGGTCATAATCACAGACTCGGATTATGTATGGAACGGGTTCGTGGAGCACCTGGTTAATTGGAAAACCAGAGGCATGTTATGTGCTAATAACAAACCCCTGAAACATGGGAAGTTAATCCAAAACATAGATGATCTGGTCACATCGAATGGGATGACCATCTACTGGAAAAAGATCAAGGGTCATTCCAAAGTAGAGGGACCAGACAAAACTGGAAATGACTTAGCTGATCAGCTGGCCAAAACCGGGGCCATCCAAGGGGATCTAATAGAAATAGAGTCCCTGTTGGGGGAAATCCAGGTCACTGCTATCACTAGGTCCCAGACAAATGCTCATAATGATCTTTCAACTGCCCAATGGAGCAAGGAGACCCCTGATGCTGATTTGATTACCGCTCAGAAGGGGGATCCAATAATTGGTAAATTTTACCAACACGTTGAGGACCCTGAGAACTTTCCCCTGACGGATACCGATTACAACGGGAAAGAGGACCTTAGAGTGTTGATGAAATGTCCAAAAATGTTCCGGATCCAAGACCGTTTGTTGGTAAGGAAATCCAAAGCTGGCCACGATCAGTGGTTGGTTCCTACCTCATTCCGAAGCCTGATGTTAAGTCACGCCCATGATGCGGCCACCGCCGGTCATAGGGGGTTTCACACAACATTGGAAATCTTAAGAGAGGTTGCATACTGGCCACACATGGGGCAGGACCTTGACCAATACTTGAAGGGGTGTCTTGTGTGTGCACAATTTCAGCCATCATCCCTCATGCACCGTGCACCCCTCCAAAAGAGGGGGATGACACTGCCATGGTCAGATTTGCAAATCGACTTTGTAGGCCCCGTGATTCACTCTGCTAGGGGGAATAAGTACATGTTGACTGTGACATGCTTGTTTACCAAGTGGGTGGAATGTCTCCCAGCCCCAAACTGCAAGGCAGAAACGGCAGCTGCCTTGATGATTAACCACATCTTTTCCCGTTTTGGTCTACCTCAAAGGATTGAGTCAGACAGAGGTATCCACTTCACCAGTGAAGTGATGACAAAGATGTGGGAGATACTGGGGGTCAAAAGGAAGTTGCATATTGCTTACCGGCCAGCTTCTTCTGGGGCAGTAGAGAGATATAACCGAACCATTGTGAGCATCTTAAAAAAGTTTGTGGCAGATTCTGGGCCAAGTTGGGATATCCGATTACCTCTGGTCCTAATGGCCATCAGATCTACCCCTTCATCTGCAACCAAAATGTCACCATTTGAGTTGATGACTGGACGCAAGATGGTGCTTCCGCAGCATTTTCTCTACAGGACCCAAGAGCAGACACTAATAAATGCCTCCACAACTCATGAGTATGTGGAGAATTTAAGGAAACACCTTCAACATGCTTTTGCCTATGCTCAGCGGAATCTAGAAAGATCAGCTGAGAGTATGAAGACCCACTATGACCTGAAAACTTCCAGGAAGGAATATCAGGTGGGGGACCGGGTCTATCTATACAATTTCCAAAGGAACCAGGCCAAACAGCGAAAATTCTTGCCTACATGGAAGGGACCCTTTGAGATTATAGACAAGATCTCCCCTGTGGCCTACAAGATCCACATCCCCAAAGGCGGTTTGGCAGAGGGGGAAGACAAGTGGGTCCACATCAACCAGTTGAAGTGTTGCCATCCCAGGCACGCTCTGCAGCAACTGGAGGAGTCCTCGGTAATCCCAGAGGGTACCGCTCCAGAGTAATTCAATTCCAACCCTAAAAGATCCTACCTATAGCCTATCAAATTCTGTGTTTCTCAAGTTTATGTGTTCCTGTCTCTTAATTTAAAAAAAATGTGCATGTTCATATCTGTTGAGTTCTAAAATATATATGCCACCCCACTATATCAATGGTGGGGGAGAAATGTCCATGAATAGGTATTGCCGCTCTTCCTTTGTCGTCCTAGGAGAAAGAAAACCTTGAGACTGGCCAGGGAGGACGATCCGGAGACCGGGAGCAGAGACGCAAGGGGCCCGGGGTACCGCTCAATCTTCCCATCAGGACCGGCGAGGAGAACCGATCGATCCGACCGGATGGAGAAAAAGATGCTGAACTGTGCCATCTACCAGAAGACGATGAGGGAAACATCCCAGATCTTGCGAGTTCCATCAGTGAAACAGAATGGCCATCGCAAAAGGGGGGCTTGTGGGATGTTTTTACCCATGCATCCGAGCCCTACCACAAAAACTGTGCAGTACTGCCATTGAAAATATCATGATAGCCAGAGCTTCCCAGAAAATGCCCAGGGAAATGCATGAAGAATAGGCTGCCACCCATTTTTGCTGATGTTATGGGCACAGAAGGGCACTGCCTAAAACCACCATTGGACTACCCACACAGTAGCCTGAAACCATTGGGAATGGCAATGCTGATTGCCAAAAGCAACCTAGAACTGTGGGGAATTCATTTCTTAAATCCCAAAAATGGTTGCATTACCAGTACTCACCACTATCAGAAAGCCGGCGTTTTAAAACCACCAGACTTTGTGTAAAACTGAATAAATGAACCCAAAGCAGGCCAAAGAAAGACTTACTGAGAGGTGGATACAATGTAAAGTTATATTCTGAAGTGACTTGAATGTTCATAACAAGACTGGCTGAGCTCTGCAGGTCTGCAGCAGCCTAACTGAAACTGGATTTAAAACTACCAAAAATCGAAAATGTTTAAATTAACTGAGTGACCTACTTTTGAGTGTCACATAGTTTGTCATTGTTGAAATGTCATGGTTTTGATTTTAGAATCAGCATTCTAGCTGCATATGTAAAAATTGTCTTGACTTAAACTGGGGAACAAAAAGTGACATTTTATCTGAAACCTGGCTTAATGAAACTGAATTCTGCCCACCAGCTACCCCCGACAGGAGTTGAGACTTGCACAACAGCTGTGTTCCCAGGCCTAGCTGCCTTTTGCTGTTCCCACCAAAAGGGATATGACACTTCTCTGATTGAATTACCTGGGCTCTGCAGGAAATTGAACAAAGCCCTGTCCTGACTCAGGCAAATGTTTTATTGGGGGTGTCGTAAAAATGGCTTCCTCTGAACAATGCAACCCCCTTCACCCAGGCAGATGGTTTATTGCAGGGGTCATAAAAATGGCTTCCACTTGGCAGAAACTGGGAGGGGGAGAAACTGGAGACAGAGCCTGAGCTTGAAGAAAGTGGAAAGACTGGTTTCTGTACCATGTGACCTGAAAAGACACACCCCTGTAGCCAGAATATGGTTTTAGAAAAAGATGAATAACTCATAGTACGGACTTGTCATAATTATTTAAATGATACCATAATTCTTGTGATTTTTCTGCCCACATTTTAAGAGGTTTTTAGAACCGGTGGTATGATCTGGGGGCAAACTAGCAATTAAGAGGGTATTACTTAAAATGTCTGCATGTGAAAAGTCTGATACTTCATCAATTAATGCCTGCATGCCTTGCACACATTTGGGTAAATTTGAGTAAGAATCCGATATTGGTAACCCGACCAAAAAGCGCAAAAAGTTGCCATTTCTCAATGCAAGCTCTCAGGAAGAGCAGATTTGGACAGAGTATACCTCATGTGATATGTGATGGGTGCGTGTAATTTTAAACAGATGTGTACTTGTGTAAATATGTATTTGGGTCAAATATAGATTGTGTGTAAAGTTGACAGGGGTGGGTTCTCTGTATCATAAACAGACCTCATCATGATGACACTTCATTTCATTCCCCCAATCAAGGGGAAGAGGAGGAAGTGGCCAATGACAAGTGGAGAGGGGTAGGGCCTAGAAAGCTAGCCTGTCCACCCACTTTCAAAACACATAAAAGCAGACAGTCAGGACAGATAGAGACATTCTATTCCATCTGCTGCGGGACGCTCTGCCGTGAAAATCCATACTTTACCTCCATCAACCTCCAGAGAGCCAACATAGAGACTTCAATCTATCCACCTTCAGAGACCAAGACTTTACTTAAGAATTTGTAGCAGAGAGGTCAACTACAAGCTAAATCCCTCTTTAGCAGGCCTCAAATCATTGCCACTATTCACAGCCAGGCGAGCGGTTTGAATTCTTTGCAAGAACTCTTGCCATTTGCCAGAGAGCAGTGTTGTATCCAGAGAGAGACCAGCTGAACCGGAGACCGCTGTATCCGGACCCACAGACCTGATCAGAACCAGAGACCCAGACCAGACCAGCAGAGTAGAGCTGACCCAGACGCTGTGTGCAGAAACCGTCCGTGGCGAGTGAAGAAAACCTGTTGACCAGATCCGTGGCGAGGCCCACTCCTTTTAAAATTATATTGTGAGTACCTAGCAGAACTGTGCAGAACCAATCTCTTAGTTAAAATAATATAATTCAATCTATTTTAATCTAACCAGAACTGCCTCCTAGAAGTTGTCACCTGTCATTTGCAAAGCTGTCACCTGTCATTTTCTAGCTGCAAGCTGTAACCTGTCGCTTCCTACTCCTCATACTTTTGCCGTAATCACGATTCTCGCACTCGCGAAGTTTACCGCGATTTGCGATTTGGTTAAAAATCCAGCCACGTGTGAAAACAGCAGCTTCCTTGCTTTCCTTGCTAAAAATTCGTTTGCCTCTTAAGAACCATCCTAGATCCTTGCTAGAGTGAGCCTGGACTAATATTAACTAGATACCACTCACCCTGAACCGCTAGAGGGAATTAAAAGCATTTTAGCATATTTTTCACTTCATTGCCAGCACATATAAAAGCATTTTGGGCCTGTGTTTCAAACTTCTGTAGTCTAAGCTTGCTGGGGTGAACTGAATTACATTTGATTGCATTTCTGAGAACTGTGTGCTTTTCTTCCATTTCCTTGCATTGCAAAAAGGGGGGAGTGGATTGCCAGAGGAAAGTGATTACATTGTTTTGTTGAAATCATATTGAGTATTTCTGTACTGCAATTTCATTCCACCTTGCATCCATTTGAAACCAGAAAAGTATTGTTGCTATCTTATCCATCTTATAACCACTCATCATTGATCATAAAGAAGTGTGCTAGTGCCGGACTATCCATTATTGATTACTGCTCAGATTAAGTGTGATATTCAATTATTAATTTATTATAAAGTGTGATATATATATCTATTGTTTAAATTATCAAATAAACCTTTTAAACTTGCAAAACAGAACTACTTCTTGGCTCAGTGGGGTCAGGGGGATTCCAAGAGATGGGTGTTATATAGGGGTAGTCATCCAGAACGCATGAACTAGACGTAAAGATATATCAATAAGGGTTTCCATTCAGTATCCCAGACTAGGCATTGACTTAGCTGTAGTGTTGAATTGAATCCTCTTACAATGCTCCCTTCTAAGATGTCCACAAACACTCCGGGACAGTCCTGTGATGTCTGTGAACATCTTAGATGTTTGGGGGCATATATGCTTATTTGTGCATTACAGGGTTGGTGAAAATCAGTTTCTGGCTGGTTTATAACTTTGGCGCCACTCAATGAAACTGCATGAAATTTTGACATTTCATTCTAGTCCTGATTCTAAATGGGTTTGTAAGGTGTGGTGCTGTGTTTTCAAGAGGGAACACAATTAGAGGTGGGGGGGTCCCAAAATATTGTAAAGGCTTATACGTGTGGTGCCATTTGACAAATCTGAACAAAGATTTGCATTAAGATTTTAGATCTGGATATAAATGTTTTTGCAAAGTTTGGTGGGATATTGTCAATGGGGGCTAAATTAGAGGGGCCGGTCTCAACGTTTTTAGATGGTTTATAACTTTATTTCGGTTTGACGAATGTGGACAAACGTTTTCAGAAAGATTATAGACCCAACCTTGAATGTTTGTGTAAAGTCTGAATGGATTTTATCAAGTCAGGGCTAAGTTATATGACTATTGTATGTATACATTTTGACACTTTTGAAAAAATAAAACATGGCAGGATTTCCAGCAAACTCGTGTAACGAGCATTGGCAAAGACTTCAAAGCATGGTTTTGCAAATGAGTTTGTGTTTTATTTTTTTGACAAGTGTCATGATGTAGGTACAAAATTAGTGATATTCCTTTGGTGACTGAGGTATACCCTGTGGTCATGGGCAGTGACCAGATTGTCCCAGTCATGGCATAAGGTCATGACCCGGACAATCTGGCTACTGGCCATGACCACGAGGGACGACCAATGGGCTTAAGGTGGCCATGTCCACAAGGGACCAGCTATGTGGTAACGTTTTTCGAAATTGGCATAGGTTTGAAAGGGAAAAAAATTGCTTGTGGGTACAGGTTGAGGTACTAGATGGGATTGCAGCAAATATGCACAAGGAGGATCAGCAAGAACTGGAAAGCATGGTTTTGAAAATTTGTCCTTTTATCTTTTTTTAAAGTATAAATAGTAAGTACACATCAAAGTGATATAACTTTGGTGTCTGGGCAATGGGCCTGGCCGTCAGCAAGGAGAAATGTGTACTGTAATTTGCTTATTGGGGGATGCGCCATGGCCAAAGTGGTAGGTATGAATGTGAAAAAATATTCTGCTTGCGGTCACAGCCTGAAGTGGTGGAGTAGATTACAACAATCTTGCTCGACGAGCATTAGTAAGGACCTGCAGTCATGTTTTGGGAAATATGTCTTGTGTTTTATTTTTCCAAAGTGTAAGGATGTAAGTAGAAAAAACTAGTGATATAAATTTGGTGTCTGGTTAGTGGGCCTGGCCCTCAGCAAACACAAATCTGTACTCTGATTTGCTTATTGGGGAATGCGGCATGACCAAAGCCTATGCCCCATGGATTTGGAGATTGGCCATGGCTGCAAGCCATGAGCACTGGTCAGTGGTTACATTATTATGGTAAAGTGGATAGTGAACTAGAATGCAGGGTAGGTGCAGTGAATATTATTGGTGGTTTGATTTGGCTGGGGTCATGGTGTAGCCTTATGCTGTAGGCAATTGAATGATAATTTCCATTCCCAGCATATGTGATGTCATCTTTGCTATCCTGGATGTTAGTCTTAGCGGTGCACAGTGGTGGCACGAGTTATGGTTGCTTAGCTTACCATAACTGGTGAATTTCTGAGGTTTTTCGGTTTTACTTGTAACCATAATGTCCCTTTAAAAAAGTTTTCTCAGTGAATATATATATATATATATATATATCCTGTGCCAAAGCAGAAACAGCAAGAGGCCAAGAATACACGTATCCAGCTTGCACATGCTTAATTTCAATTAACATTGGAAGCCATAAGAACAGAGATGGAAGTTATAGGTGCACTGCAGTGAATGAAGAATGGGAGACAGACTTTGAAAACATGGGGGGGGAGGCTGAAAGCCTAAAGCAGCTAAAGGGAGGCAGACAGAGCTTCCAGCGCAGACATGGTGCACACCCTAGCCAAGGATGAGCAGAGACGGAAGGTTTCCAGTTACCAAGATGATAAGGCACCTGAAGGAAATTCAGTTTAAAATCTTCATAATTACAAGCAGGAGAGCTCCATTTCGTGGTCTCTACACATGTGACCTGGAAGAGCAGGGCAACGCCTATTCACTCAACGTAGATGGAGGGAAGCTGTTCCCATTGAACGAGAGGTGGAAAGATACAAGTGTTGCTCAAAGTTAACAACTGAATGTACTCTCTCAGGCTTAGGTGATCAGAGATGACAACATGCAGGGACACAGCACCAGTGTGTTTGTTCCCTTCACCTTGAAAAGGTACACACAGTCTGGTAGCTGTCCAAGATCCCAAACCAGGGAAGACACGTTCTGTCCAATCCATAGTTACCGTTCACGTTAAGTCATATCATGTTGTAGTGACCAATAGCTTCTTTAATTTCTGGCAACTTTGTATTTGTTGTATGGTGCGGTGGTCCCAGGAGAAGCCACCAGATATGGCGATCCAATTATCAAACTAACCCCTATATACTGTGTATGCATTTTCCCAAAACTGACCAATCCGCATCCCTAATACGTTTTGGGGACTCAACCTGTGACGTCACCCATGGTTAAAATGGGGTGACACATGTTCGAAGGACGTGAGCTCTGGAAACGATATGCTATTCTAGTGTGATCCCTGTCATTTTTGTTGGATAATAAAGACAGTACATTTTGCCCCATGGTAGAGCCTTCCGTTCTTGCATCAGTGATTTTGCTGGTAATCGGGGTGACTGGTAGAGAGCCCCTGACACTCCTTTACACTATGCTTCAAATCAGTTGGATCCACCAATCCCGCCATACTTCTTTTCGGTTCCTGCCACTCAGTCTGGTGGTAAATATTTCAGATTAAAAGGCTTTCCAAGGGGATGTTATTCCCCACACATGGGGTATCAAAGAGACTCCATTGGGGATTTTAAAGATTTTTAGCTGGACCATTTTTTGCCAGTAATGTGAAGAAAAATTATCCAGCATAGTGCGGGTTGCTTATCCACATTGCAGTGTGCTAAAATGGCTGTAATTCAGTTACTGTCAACTTTTCACTGCATCACGATAATTGTAATGAGGCCCGCGCGACAGGCCGCCACCATAATGGAGTTTCTCAAAGTCATTGAATGATAATATCATGCCTGCCTGAATGCTACTCTATAACCCGATGATGATGACTTTTTATTATGTGACTCCTCACGCCACAATAAGGCGTCTTAAAGAAAGTGTCTTAATAAGGCGTCTTAAGGGAATCTGCTCCATCTGCAAGATGGCCAGCAAGAGGAGTCTGCACACCAGTGAGGCTTTGTCCCAAAAGGGAGGCTTTGTGGCAGTCACCCAGTGTTCAGCCGCCATTCTGGTGTGTCCCATTGCACTGGTGACGTGATCGTAGTATGTCTGAGCAAAATGTTTTCTGATGCAAATATGGACTAGTAGCATACTGGCTAGTTCATAGTAATGTTTGGTAGAGCCATTGAGGATTTCTTGGCTGCTTTGCATTCTGGCTGTTTGATGGAATCGGAGGTGTGTACTCAGTGGCATTTCCCGGGAGGGACCTGGTGTGGCACCTGCTACCCCTGGAATCTGATTGGCCACCCTAGGTGCCACCTCTTTATCCTAAACTATTATTGTTATGTGTGTGTGTGCATTCGTATTTTATGCCACCCATGCATAAGTCAGTGCCCCACTTGGGCCACCCCAGTCTAGACAGTCCGGACATGGCACTGAGTGGACCGTCTTTTGTTTCTGGGGGTGTGCCACTGGTGGAAGGGGGAAGTACAACAACATGAAGCGTATTTGCAAATTATTCTGACATGGGGGAAGAGTTGTTGTCTGGTAATTCAACTCAAGGGAAGTACACGACAGGTGTACCCCATATTAGGGAATGATGGGGGCTGATATTCTAGTATTTAATAGTTATATGATAGTTGATTTATACAGTGCGTGTTTGCCTCTTGTGCTTGACACTTGGATCCACTAGCACTCAACAATGAACACAGTTTGGCCGTTAGAGATTATCGTTGTCACTAGAACCAATGCAGAGATGCCTACCTTAACATTATATAGGGCCTCATCACAAGTCTGGCTGTAATCCGGTGCAATTTCTGCCGAGCGGAAATAGCGTTACTGCTGCATCACATCCTGCCTTCAACGGACACCGACTCTGGGGTAACGCAATAAGCGTCTGGCAGAAACTGCACTGAAATAAGGACTATTGCCGACAAACCAGCACTAATAGCGAGACTGTCAGCAAAACCAGCGCTATTAGTGCCAGCAGCAATTGTGTCACTGCTGGAACCGGAAGCATTACAGTGGCCATTTTGAAAAACACAATCCATTAAATATATCTCCACTTCTTGCAGCCATCCGATCTAGCAAGAATGGCCCAGGGGAGGATAAGAGACAAGGTGGCAGAACATCACCTGCACAAACCGACATTCAGTGAGGGGGAGCTAGTGGTCCTCAAAGATGAGGTCATTACCCACTGTGAGGAACTTTATGTCAGTCGGCACCGGAAGATCACTGGGAAGGCAAGGGCAGCCATCTGAAATACCATCTGCCAGAAGGTGTCAGCAGTGGCAAGCATGCCCCGGGATGGTGAGGACTGCTGCAAGCAGTGGAATGACCTAAGGGTCAGGGTGCAGGGACTGCTATCCCAACACCACCGGGTGTCCCTTGTGACTGGAGGAGGCACTGTCGAGTCACTGGTGCTTACCGCCTGGGTGGAGAAATGCAGTACAGTGCTGGATAGCGAAGGGATAGAGGGAGACGGCAGTGTGGAGGAGGGTGCCAGCAGCCAGGAGGCAGTAGGTGAATCCACCCTCCCAACAGAAATGCATGCCAAATGACAGCCCAGCATAAGATGCCCCAGTGGATGGGGACACATGTCAGCAGACACAGAGGCTGGGCGTGCCGGCAGGGCACAGTGATGTGGTGGTGCATCAGCCACACTCCATAGCAGCGGGAAATAGTGACAAGTGACCCAAACAAATGTACACCCCTACTGACGCACCCTGTGCAAGCAGGATTAAGGAAATTTGATTTGATTTGATTTTATTTTATTTATAAAGCGCAAAAAACCAGGCCCAGGGGCAACCGGGCGCATACTCTTAAATATGTTACAAAGAAAACAGTAGTTACAGTGAGTTACGAAAATATACAGGATATATACATGTACCGGAGGGTACCATTGACAGCATATAATACAGGAGCAGAGCAAAGAGAAAAAGTGTATACAGTCCTGAACCCCAAAGGAGTCTGGACTGTGTCAAGGTCTCATGAGTCTTGGGAGAGCAGCCAAGTTTTAGCATTGTTCTTGAAGGAGTGGAATGATGGTTCAATTCTGATAGGTGTGGGCAGGGTGTTCCAGAGTTTGGAGGCAAGGACAGGGAAACTCACCCCACCGGCTTTTTGGAGTTTGCATCTAGGCACGATGAGGCTGTGAGTTTGGGCTGCTCTAGTAGGTCGAGTGGAAGTGTGGCATGTGAAGCGAGCGGACAAGTAAGGTGGAGCGTTGTTGCTGAGACATTTGTGAGTCAGAGCTAGGGTTTTCAGGGCAATTCTATGTTTTACCAAGAGCCAACGTAAGTCTGATCTGACAGAGGAAATATGAGAGCGTCTCGGGATGTTTAAGGCTGCCCTTAAAGCATTATTTTGTACAGTTTGCAATTTATTAAGGTTAGACTGACTGGTCCCTAGGTAGAAAGCACTACAGTAGTCGATTTTGGCCATGACAAGAGTTCTGGCGAGTGTGACACAGTTGGTGGAATTTAGGAAGGGTCTACAGGCAGTGATAAGTTTGCAAGTATAGGCCGATGCTGACCTAACTGCATCTATTTGTCTGTTCAGGGAGAGCGAGGAATCAAGATAGACCCCTAGCGTCTTAGTATCTTTGGAGACTTTAATGTCATTGCCGTCAATCATGAAGGAGTTGTAAGTTTGGTCTAATTTGTTGAGCCGATGATTTGATCCTAAAAGTAAGAGCTCAGTCTTATCATCGTTAAGGCAAAGTTTGTGCAGTGCCATCCAAGCCTGGATGACCGAGTAAACATTGTTAAGGGCTTTGGTGTCAGCTGTGTAGTCTCTTGTGATAGGGATGAGTATCTGGTTGTTGTCCGCGTAGTTAGTGTAGGAGACACCCAGATAGTCAAGCACATCGAAGAGGGGCTTAGTGAATACGTTATACAACATAGGGGATACACATGAGCCTTGAGGAATGCCAAAGTGAATAGGGGAAGGATCCGCTGATGCCAGAGGTGAGAACATCCTCATTGATCTATTGCCTAGGAATGAATGGATCCAGGCATTGGCAGAGTCGGAAAAGTGGGCTGCAGATTTAAGATGTTGGCAGAGTATTTGGTGGTTGACCAGATCAAATGCTGCGGAAAGATCGAGGAGGAGAAGAGCTATCTTCCCATTGTCCTTTAGTGACTCCATCTGAGTTTTCAGGTCGATCAAGGCTGACTCCGTACCATGTTTAGGGCGGAACCCTGATTGTCTTAAGCAGTGCTTAATTTGTAAAAAAATAAGTGCCAGTCCCCACAAAATATTGGCCCCATAGGCTCTAGACCTAGATCGGCCCACCACCAGCCCATCACACTGCTGCTGCTTCATGTCGCATGTTTGGCGCTGCATGAGCAACTGCTGGCACAGGCCAGTAGTGGGATGGATGGGGAAGGGCACACATGGGTTGAGAAAGTATAATGCTTTAAAGTTGGAAAACACTTGTTATGGTAGGTGTAGTGGTTCCAGCATTCCGGCAACCCCATAGGCAAAAGAGTGCCAAAAAATGCCAGAGGCAAAAGAGTGGGGTTATAGCCCCCTCAATCAATCCCCCCTTTAGCAACGCCTGCTCCTCCTCATCCCCGCCCACAGACTCAACTGTCCCAAATGTAATGCCCAAAGGCCTGGTCCAACAGGGAAACGGGGGTCTCTTTTGTATGCTACCGTTGGCATGTTTCATCACTTAGTGTTAGTGCAACGTGCTGTCGGCAGTATTGACCAATTTCACTTGCACAGTGTGCATGAAAAAGCAACATTAAACACTCACTTTCCCCAAACTAAAATCTCAGTTGCTATGAATGAAGGTATACATTATTATATGTATTGGTGAATTATACAGATTAACTATTCAAACGCGCCACTGGCATCCAAAGTGCACAAACTGAACATTATTCAGTGTTCCATGAAGTAAATGTTGCTATCGATAAATCGTTCATTGTGTTTGAAAGGCATTTTGAGTCCCGGTGCCTATTTGAGTCCCCCCTTCTGGCCTTTCTGATCATTACCGGCAGGGGGCCAAATTAGGGCAACTGCACCAGTGTCACAAACTCACAAATGAAAAATGCGGTGCTGCATTTCATTTTTTGGCTATTCTGCTCCACTGGTGCTAAACTGCACTGTGCACAAGGCAATATTGTGGATGACGGGGATGAATTGCACTGACATGTTCAACTGCTTCATTTTCATTTTTTCTAAAAATATTAATGCGTCATTGATGCAGGCTCACATCCACCACACATTAAAAAGAAAGCCACATACCAAGATGAACGTCTGAACCACTGATATATACCATCACCATCTTTAATAATCGCCTGGTCGAATTAGTGGCACCTGACAAGAGTATAATAACACAGAATGGCCATTTAGTGCCATTATTGTTTGGATATATTTGCTTGCATAACGACGTGAACGGTAGGGTAGCCACCTAACTTGCAGGCATGGAGCCCTACTGCCGTCCCCCTTGAGACTGCGCCCTCTCTCTAAGCAGACCGAGACAATAAATAGGAGGTTTCTGGCTGATTGAACCCTTTATATACCTCCCTCGCAGTGTCGGTAGAACGGACCGTGATAAAAACCACCTTTTAAAACTAAATTCGTCACACACACACACGCTGTTGCCATAACTGGGCCACCCCATAAAGCAATTCCTTATTGGACCTGTGACAGACATGGCACGTCCCGAATTGGCACAGTGGGCGCTCAACTCACTGAGCTATTTTACCAGCCGAAGCCCCTTAAGCACAAAAACGTGTGCCAAATAAAATGGTTGTTCCTGTGCACCGCATTGGATGGAACAACGAGTGAAGCAAATCACAATCCATGCATGTATTGTAACGCAGCACATAAACCCCTCTCATTCCAGTTCCTGGCAATAACCCCCCTGGCGTAATCCATATGGCTAAATGGTCTTAAAACGAGTGCAGCTTGGTGTCCATCCACATAGTGCTATGCTGGCGTGCTCCCCACCCACACTTAGGCACCCACACAAGCTGGGGAAAACAAGCGTGAATAAATCACACCAAGATATAGTGACGCCTATGGGGAACAAACTCTACATGCCTCTCTGCCCCACGCGTGTACTCCTACCAAAGAAGGGATCTTTAACACTGAATGAAAAATGGGAGCAGGCGCAAAGCCATCCGAATGAAACATCCTAACTTAAAGTGTCCCGGCCATCACTACAGTGATTGTAATAACAAACCCCATGCACAATTGATTTCAAAAGAAACTACGGTTATGGCGCCCATTTCCCATATGACATTAATTGAGGTGACGGATATTAATGCGTTAATATTAATTAATTTGCAATGCTAGACTGCAGTCCCACAACATTATTTGTTTCCATTTGCTAGAGAGCTTAATTAAAAACGCCCATCTTGTTCATGGCCACTAGTAGCCAGTAGGGCGATCGGCCTGCAAAATAAATAAATAAATACAATTAGATTCCAAGTTTATTCCTGCTATGGCTGCTGCAGCATGGAGAAAATGCGCAGCTGAGCTTAACTACCAACAGATAATTGTCAAGATACATCTGTGGGGGGGGGGGAGCTAAACCCACAGGTGCACTTTTTTTATAAAACATTTTCAGAAAACTGAAAAGGCGTGCGTCCCGGAGGCCAAATGCGACATGCCTGATGATAGGTAGCTCGAACCCTGATAGACTGATGCTCTACACGTTGAGCTATTGATGTCCCATGTGCAACTAGCCATCAACTTTGCAGTAACATAAATAATCAAATGCAACGCGCGGCAGCGCCAGACATGCCCAACTGCCCATGAACGGCCAATTCACAACATGGCTTTAAATTAACGTGGCTGATGCGCTAGCCTAATTAATTCCCCCGGAAAGTAGATGTCACGGGTTATCCAAATAACACCCGTGGCCCCCTCACCATCACCCAGGGCGTAACTAATGTTTAACCCTTCGTTGCACCTGCCTGCCGAGCCACCTTTTGAGCAGGGCAGGCCCATCGGCAAGCCCAGAAAACATTTGCACACACCCAGATGCCGTACAATCCCACTGCTAGGACTATGCTAAGAGCAGCAGCCATAACACCGCTCCGCTCGCATTGCCCCACGGCCTGCCTGCCAGCTCGGGTCAAATCCTGAGCCTGCGGCGGCCGCGGGCACACGACGAGCGGAGCAGGCAAGCAGCTGCCTGCCTCTTGTACGTGCCAGTCACCACAGCGTGCCACACGGGCTGGCCGCAGACAAAGTTAGGGGGTTGGGGGGGCTTAGTACTTACCGTTACGTTACTGAGTTGAGTTGAATTTACACCGCACACTAAGCCAGCCAGCCAGCCCTTCTTAAGCTGCCTGCAAGTAAGCCATGCACGGGACCACACGTGCAGGGGCAGGCTTTCCTTCCTCACGAGTCACGCCACGCCTTAACAAAGCAAGTGTGCCTCGTGAGGTGAAGGCGGCCTGCCTCGGCAACAACAACAGACCCACGTGATCCACCCCCACACGTCATCATGTAATTTCACTGGCTGGAGAGACTCAGATGAAGAGCCAATGAAAACTGTACATTCTGTGTTACTATACAGAATGTATCAAATACAGAAAAAAAACAGAATGTTGGTTTCCATTGGCTCTTTGTTGCTATACTCCCAGGCCCAGCAGCCAGCCATGGCCTGCAACTGCAAGCAGAGCCGCAGAGCAGACTCGGAATGATTTATGATCTTGGAACTTTGGAAACTGAACAAACAAAGTAATTTTGCGTGCCCCAGCCATGTTCCGGTCCCCAAAAAAGAGTGCCGGTGTTGGGCACCGGCAACCACCCCCACAAATTAAGCACTGGTCTTAAGCCCAGGAGATTATTTAATTCAAGGTAATCCTGAATCTGCAGGTAGGCTGCGCGTTCCAGAATCTTGAGCAGGAATGGGACTGTAGTGATGAGCGACCACAACACCGTGCAACATTCACACCAGCATGTAGCAGGTCCAGTTGGCCGGCCCCATGTTGGTATGGCAAACAAGCCACAGGGAATGATACATTCCCCCACACACACATGTGCCCATCCTACCAATCAGTGTGCACCACAGTGCAGCCTTCCTGGCTGCACAGCAGTGCCCCATCGAGACATGACACTGCCATGAACTAAGCCACCACCCCCACTATGTGAGTGCCACACGGGGAGGGGATGTGGGCCAGGATAGACCACAAGCATGCATGTCAGGCGTAAGCTGCCCCAGCATGGGCACCCTGCCCTCTCCATACTCAGTCCAAAGAACAAATGCCCATGGGTCACACGCCCTTCACTACAAGCAACCCAATGACACTGGACACAGATGCAATCTCGCCTGAGCAACTATGCCCATATACACATATGTGTGGGGTTGCACTCTGTACCATAGTAAATGTGTCCTGCATGCCACCACACGTGGGGGATCCATATCTGACCACATTACCTATGTCCCCTACTGGAATTCAAACATTGCCAGAGGCATCAGAGGAGGAGGAGATTGTAGGCCCATCACGGAGTGGCACATCCAGACCCATAAGGCCTGCCACCACCACCATCCCGCAAAGGTCCACACAGGCCACACTGAGGTGGATGTCCCACTGCATAACGCTGCACCAGAGCAGTGCCAAGCCAATGCCCACACCAGAGGCCACCAGGGGCAGTGCAAGGCACACTGTACCCACACCTGCAGCCAGAGGCACAGACTTCGAGGCCACACCTGCTGGTAGGGTGACTAAGGAGCCACAGGGGCACACCAGCCCGGCGACACCACCTGCTGAAGGACCACAAACCCCAGAGAGCCATCCACACCACCAGCTTCAACACTCCCAAGAGAGCCCTCCATGCTGCCAGCATCATACACCCTCATATGGCTCCCCTGAATTCATCTCAGGGCCAGTGATGAGCTCCTCACCCACACTGCACAAACCAGCATACCGCATGTTGTTGCGGAGGATAAAGGAAAAGGAGCGCAGACAGTGGGAGATGGAGGAGATTGGCCACATTTACTCCGGACACCTTCAGGCCATTAGGGACAGCATCTGTGGGGCTACCCGTAGGATTGTGCATGCCATTGCACGAAACAGGCCTGAGACAAGAGCCAACATGGCTACCCTGACACTGTACACCCAGCATGTCAGGGAGATTACAGAAGGTGTCTCTGCACTGGCAGAGGCCATCAGGCAGAGCACTAAGGTGCAACACCAGAAAAACCTGGGGACAGGCTTCATCCCTTCCACCTCAAACACTCCCACAGATGGGTCACAGCAGGACATGCCGTGGCGACCGTCACAACACCTTCTGCACCAAAAATCACCAGGGGCCAACAGGGGGTGTGGAGGGCACGGTTGTTAGGGACTCTGAGTCACTGATTGCCATTAGTGGCCATATTGGGGAGTTGGTGGTGGAAGGGGGAGGGGGGATAGTGTGATGGAGAATTTGTAGTTGGAGGCGGATAGTGTGATGGGGAGTTGGTGGGTTGGTGGTGGAGGGTGTTTTGGGGGATGGTGTGATTGGGAGTTGGTGATGGGAGGAGGGGCGATAGTGTGATGGGGAGTTGGTGGTGGGAGGGGGTAGTTGGGCACTTAATTACATAAAAACCATTGAACTTCATCAATGCATTGACATTCCTGATTGTGTCATAGTCGTGTTTATTGATTGAGGTGGTTTCACACAGTCATTCATGGCTTGTGCCATGTGAAAGTGTCAAAAGAAATTGGCTATCAGTCCCTGGCGTGCCAATCTCTCATCCCTCACGTCATCTCTGGTAATGTGTGCATTTGCATCAGCCACAGGCACTTCATCCCCATCCTCTGGGGTGGCATGTCCATGTCAGGGGGTAGTAGGATATTTCTCCTCAGGCAGATATTGTGCAGCATGGCACACACAAGCACAATTATACCGACTTTCTCTGGAGCGTACCTCAGGGCTCCACCAGTACAGTTGAGGCTGCAGAAACATGCCTTCAGGATGCTGGAGGTATGTTCGATGCACACACAGATCCTGCTGTGAGCGTGGTTGTAGGCAGTCTCCTCTGGTGTTTGTGGATCCTGCACAGGGGTCAATAGGGCAGCTGTGGGTATCCGGAGTCACTGGTATGGGGGAGGCACAGGCATAAGACACAGTGGCCCTCATTACGACCCTTGCGGAAATCGACCGACCGGACCGCCATAGCGTAAATAGCGTTTCCGCCATTGCACGACGGAGCAAAGTGCGGGTCATTCCGACCCATCGGGCACGAGCACCACGCCATGGCGGAAGTGCAAAGTCCGCGATGGCGGAAATGACCCCAAAACGGCCCACACCGCCGCCGTACGGCGCCCTAGGTGCAATTCCGCCACCCATCTTAGCGGTCACCGCAATGAGCGGCAACCGGAAAGTACGGTGACCGGAAATATACGGAAACTGAAGTAAAAACATGGTCCCGGAACGTGAAACATCACGCCGTACACCTATAAAAACACTATTTCCACACAACCATTAAAAACACTACCCTGAGACACATCCCAACCCGTCAGCCACCCTAGTGAAACCAAGAACAATAGGAAAAGTAGCGAAGAAAGCGTGCGACCGCAAGCGGCAGGTCCACTTCTCCCGTGAGGAACTCACCGTGCTCACAGAGACCCTCCAGGAGAATGCTGCCGCCGTCTTCTCCACGCAAATGACCAGGACGGCACTTGCGAACAAGAAGGCCATATGGGCCCTGGTGGCACAGCGGGTAAGTGCGGTGGGGACCGCACCCCGCAACCCACAGCAATGCAGAAAGCGATGGGACGACCTGCGGATCCGCGTCCGTAGCATACCTTCTGCCAACAGCAACATTGCCACAGCTACCGGTGGGGGATCGGAATCACCCATCAAGTTGACCCCCTGGGAAGAAATCTGTGCCTCCACCATTGGAATGGAGAGAATAGAGGGAGTCGGAGGGATGGAGAAAGGAGTGCAGACAACCGAAGAATCAGGTAGGTGCCCCAAATAAAACAATGCCAAAACCACAATGTCCAATCATGTGAAGTACCACGTGTCCACATAGTGCAACAGTAACACATGTCCAGGAGAACGGCCACATGCATAGGCCTGATAGCACACTTTAAAAGTCACATTAAATACATAAATAATTAAAAATCCTAAAAACACCCTCTACACGTGCAGCAGGCACACCCTAACTGCAGGCTGCAAAACAACTGCACCCTCACTCCACACACAAATGAAACCACCTCCAAGGCCACAACCCAAATCACCCTCAGGTACCACCCCAATGCATGTGATACATTGCCATTCCAATTTCCACAGACCCATTAATAACGCTCGCCCTCCTTTACTCCACCACAGGGTCCGATTCAAACGACGAGCTCCAGGACACCCCTACCAGCACACCTGCAAAGAGGGCCAAGACCAACGGCCAAAGACCCTCCACCTCAGCTGCACGCATCAAGACACGGCATCAGCACAAATCGAGTGGCAGCACACAGGAGGGGACTTCAACAGGCACCCCAGCAGCCAGCATGGCCACAACACCACCACCACCACAGGCCCCCCCAATGGATGCCACAGAAGGCACTGCTTCTGGTGGCAGCAGCACCATAGGTGACACTGCATTAATGGCAGCATGCTCCGACACAGAAAACGGGGATGTCGAAGTTAGATCCATCCATGACCTGTCTCAATCCCCCTGTCTGTTTCATCCCGTACACCATGAGGATACCACGCAGGGGCACCCACAAGACGACGACTGGCCATCCCCCACAAACCCTGTGGCACGGCAACATGAGGTGACCAGCCCCTCTGTGACACCACCGCAAATGGCCATGGCACAGCAGAGGCAACAGTCCCTCGACCAGGTGATCGTGCAACAGCAGCAACTGGCCACGCTCCTCAAGGACCATGCTGATGAATGTGGGGGTACTAAGGCAGCCATAGAAACATCAACTGAGACACTTAGGGCAGTAATGGAGAGAAGTACAGAGACACTAAGGGCACAAATGGAGAGAAGCACCGAGAGCCTGAGAGTACAAATGGAGAGAAGCACCGAGAGCCTGAGGGGGGAACTGCATGCGACGTCCAAAGACGTATGTGGTGAACTTGCCGCTGTGCGCCGTGTGCTCACTGAGCTCACACAAACCCTTAGGGACATGCATGGACGTGAGCAGGCAGAGACATCATCCGTTGCAAGTTCCGTCCAGGGCAGCCCCCAACGTAGATCTGGGAGGAACCTGCGCTCCACAGGCAGGGGTGCCCCTGATACCCGGAGAGGGGGCTTGCAATAGCGTCTGCCCACTGACAATGAGCATCTTTGGACACTGGTGTTCGGGGGGGAGGTAGGAGGGTGGAGGGGGTGTGTTGGGCTTACTTGGGTGGCGGGTCGATACGGTGTTTAACATGATATCACATATGCCATGAACAATGCACGATCATACAATGAGATGCGTGGACATTGATCTTTGTGTACGTGGCCATTATAGGCGTACAGTCCATATTGTGCATGTTCCAGACACACACAGTGCCACAAGTCCCGTGTCCATGTATCAGCCACCAGGCGTGAGTGCTAGAAGCATGCATCTATGATATGCTGACGAATTTCACGGCCCTCCTGTGCCTCACGGACTCCTTGAGGTGCTGCCACATCCCCACCCTCATCATGACCATCTTCAGGTGCTTGCAGTTCTGCGTCAGGGGGCATGGGCACATTTCTACGTACGCACATGTTGTGTAGCATGACACATGCCATGACCATCTTTGCAACCTTCTCATGTCGGTACAGGAGTGCCCCGCCAGACCTGCTGAGGCAGCGGAAACGAGTCTTCAGTAGGCCGAATGCCTGTTCAATGACTACACGGGTACGTGAGTGGGCATGGTTGTAGTCCTCCTCATGCTGGTCCCGTGGGTTGCGGACTGGTGTGAGGAGCCATCTCTTCAGTGGATACCCGGCATCACCTGTATGTGGACAATGAAGGTATTTAGAGGAATGCCATTGCTACGTACGCACCCCCCCCTTCCTGCCAGGTCATTGCCGCATCACATACCCCACACTATCATGCTTGAAATGAGACTCACCGAGTAGCCAGGATCTGTTCCCTGCGTGTCGGTCCATGTAGCGTGGTATAGTAGAGTTCCTCAAGACCATAGAATCATGGGTGGATCCTGGGAATCGGGCACAACAATGTGTAATGATCCTGTTGGAGTCACACACCATTTGTACATTCAGGGAATGAAATTGTTTTCGGTTGCGGTACTGGGCCTCCATGGCATGTGGGACTACCAATTCCACATGGGTGCAGTCGATGGCACCAATGCAACCCGGTATGCCGCCAAGTGCATGGAATCCCACTTTTGCGTTCGTAATTTCCTGCTCCGAGCGTGGTAGAGAGATGTAGTCGTCTGCGTGCAGCAGGAGGGCATCGAGCACTTGCAAAAGTGTCCGTGAGAACAGTGGCTGTGAAATGCCATGCAACTGTCCGACTGTGTGCTGGTAGGTGCCTGTGGCCAGGAAGTGGAGTACAGACACCACCTTCAGTAGGGGTGGGATGGCGGTTGGGCTATCTATCATGCGGACAAGGTCAGCCTGTGTCATGTCCACAATGGCGGTTATGGTGTCCCGGTCCAAACGGTAGAGGGTGTGGATCTGCTCATCAGTGAGGTTGAACGGATGTGCTCGGAGGCGTGGGATAGCGGGCTGCCTGCGTGGTGGTAGTGGCTGTGATGGCGGCCCTTGCTGGCCCTGCCTTGCCCTCCTCCTCCTCCTCCTCCTGCGTCTCCTCCGTGCGGCCGGTTGTAGTCGGTGTTCGTCTTCTTCTTGAAGTTGGAGTACTTGCAGTGCTATCAGGTCCCCCAGGGCCAACATGGCTAGTCCTGCCGGTAGCATTTCGGAGTGGGTGTGGTTGTGGGAGGGGGTTGGGTGTGCAATTAATGTGTTTCCAGGCTGTATGGCCTCCACCTGTGGTGATTCATTCCACCTGTGCAAGCTGCTCTCCCCTTTGGGCGAGCACGTCCCGCACACAACGCTGCAATTCGACGAATGGCATCTTGCCATTACAATCATGTATTTGTACCCGATGGCAGTGTAACATTGGTTGATATGTTCATTCTGCTTTGGTCCCATTGTTTCACATACTATCTTTGCAGTCGCGAACAGACTTGTGAAGGGTCAGTGGAACGTAGTACTCGAGTAACGGTGGACCCTCATGCAACACTGCACCGAGGTTCACCGACGGGCGGGGCGTCCCATTTGTGAGTGAAGGCAGTTGCCATTTTCACACACAGCCGCACTAGATGGATTAATTAGTGATTTCAAGCGGCCACAGATGCCTTTTCGACGTGATGTTGCAAATGAGGAATTCGAAGGACGGCGCTTTCGGTTTTCAGCTAGCGGCGAGGAGATGCCCACAGGTCTGACTGCGAATATAACGTTCTATTGTTCAATGTCCTTGGGACAGGGGCCATGGCGAGGATGCAATGATTGATATGAATAGTATGGGATGCGCAATAGCGAAGTGGGCGATAAGGCCGGACGTTCCCAATTACATGTTGCTTCACAACACTGGAATTACGGGCTGGGGGAACAGTGGATTTTGCAGGCTGCATTACGCACAGACTCTATGGAAGTTTCACATGTCATGTGAGTATGGAAGCAGGCGTTTGTGATAGTGTTTTCACCTCGATATAGATAGTTATGATTCGCTAGTGGTTTTTGGTTGGTGATGATCCTTTGGAGTGGGCTAGCATGCATATGGCTGTGGATTTGGTGTGATCATTGAAGTGAGTAATTCAAATGTAGTTCTGATGGCCATTCTATTCTTTTTCATTTCGTTTGGGTGACAGGTATCTCCTCCCCTTTTGCCACTGCCATCTGTATGCCACTCCTGCAGATGGATTTTACTCCCGACACCTGCTGCTTCGTGTTAATCAGTGGTGCAGCATTACGATCTTATGGGACGATCGCCAATGGGCCACATGCCCTTACGCAGTACTAGTGGCTAGGAGCAACATTTCGGCCTTTCAGCTGGACTAGTGCCTCCCTATTGGGATGGCCCTGCGGGTCGAGGCGCTTCCATGTTGCCTTTTCGTACGAGAATGTAGCCCCTGTGTGCCATGAGGGTACAGGGCGTCACACAAGAAGTAGCTGGTCATTTATTGCGGATGCAGCCCACAATGGTGAAATGTATTTTGGGGTTCATGGCCTGATGGCTGTATGGCCTTGGTGAATTTGTTGTGCATTAAATTCCTATTCTGATATGAACCGTGTAGCGTTCTTCTTTGCAGGTGATGTGTCATATTCCTATTTGGGGAGCGATGTATTGTGAGGAGATCTGCATTGGGTTCCAGCTTCGGAGTATAGTTGCGTGGTACTGTGCTGGGCGCGTTTGCCTACGAAGCCCAGTGAGGTCAGGGATGAGGGCTGCCAATGTGACTGTTTTGATGATGTGATGCTCAGGGGCGGGGGAATGGCTTTTGTGTAACAGATGCCGGTTAGCCAGTTGGATTGGTGGTATGATGTGATTATCAGAATATGGCTGGTCACAGGTGCCTGTGTTTGCGTGCGTTTCTTGGAGGGAGACTGTGGTCATGTCCATTTGTGTGGCTTCTGTATTCGTGCCATCTGTGCCCTGCAGCTTCCATTGGCCCCTCTTGAGATTCATTTGTTCGTTGGCAGGCATGGATGACTTGTACATTTCACTTGTTGCATTGTGTGGCTTCATTGAACCTACGGGGAGTTGTACAATGTGGCCAGGGAGCGGTGTACAGGCACTCAGTAGGGCCGTTTACGGTTGGTTCGCGATGCCGTACTTCTCACCATGGCGGAATGGTACTTTCCGCCGTGCTTGATGGCGTTAGGTGCTGTCTTGATATGGGCAAAATCTTCCTCGGGGCCAGCCCTTTGAGAGCAAAAATACCCAATTCAGCCCAAAATACAGGTTCTATTGTGCTGAGCAGTGATCTCATGCTAGTGACAAATGACACCCTCAAAGTTTTAGCATATTTATTCTAAGCAGTGAATTTCATATACATTTGGGATTCAAGTTAAAGAATATTACAAAGCATAAACTTAGAACAATGCAAAATATAGTGAAACATGGAACTTAGATAAACATAGAGAAACATAGAGAAATATAGAGAAACATAGAGAAACACAGTCTTACGTCCCTTTAATCAGCACTGGGAGACCTGGGCTTTTCATAAGCTAGCTGTAAAAACAAGCCCCGCTCAGAAAAACAATGCTGGAGGACACCGTATGAGCCAATTCCGGGCACTTGACTGTACACGAATCAAGTCCACAGGACGATCTCCCCCCGAGTCATGTGTGCATGGATATTTTATAATCTCGTGATGTCAGTCACCATGACGCATAGTTCCAGAACTTTCCCTGTGCAAAAATATAGGCTGGTTCATGGAAAAAACCCAGCTCTCTCTGAGATGCTCCCTGCTCGCTCCTACCCCCTCCCTTGGAGCCCTCTCCGCGAACACTGGAATGTCCTTATCAGTGCCTTCCCAGAGAAAAGCAAGATTAGCTTGGAGCCAGGGCTACCGTTAGTGAGGCTGAATATTCTAAGGGAAGCAGGGATGTATTAACCCCATCTGCAAGCTCTAAAAGGCATGCACTCATAGCTTAGTGTTTATAGCGCTTAAGACTGGCTATCTAAGCGCTATATAGGTGCCATGATGTTCCAAACACTCCAAAAACCTATTAGCTACAGAGCTAGGGACCCTCTCCCTGCCGGTCTATCAACAATGCATAATGTGACCTATTTCATACTAGGCCTGCATATCCCTTGTAGCTCACTACTGCATAATGGAAGTGCTACAACAGACTACTGTCAGCATTTTTAGCACATACTTTGAATACACTATTGGCTTTCAGCGGCTAATGCTGTCATCTAAAGCCCTGATTGGCAAGGTTGCAATTTCGTGTATCACTACATTCCACCCCTATTCAACGTGTGTGCGACAAAATGCTGACTAATACCTATCAATATAGTATTTAGTGCAGTGATAAAGACCTTGGGGCTTTGCAAGAGGTTTAAGCAAACTATCTTCTAGCGGTTAGTTAGCGTGGCATGCAAGGTAAAACACTACCTAAACAAAAATGTACACAAAGTGAACAGTGACATATACCCTTGCCAAAACCTGGCCTACACAAAAAATACCTACACCAAGTGAACATGGACATTTACTCTAGCCAAAACATGGCCTACACAAAAATACCTAAATCAATTTTGTATAACTGATTGTCAGTTAAAAAGCAGCATGCAGTTAAAATGTCAAGGCAATCCAGTGTAGTCTAATCTACAATGCACTATTGCATTTATGTATGGTTACCAATTCTAAAACCTGGCAGCCTTTCACTCTAAGGGCCTACCTCCCCCTGATCCCAGGGCATTCAAGCGTGACTATGGGCTGTGTGACTAGACACTTCCCCCAGGTAGGTGGAACCCAACCAGAAACCATCTAGATTTGTGAACAAGGTGAACCCATGGGCACCAGGTTGTCTAAATAAAAACAATTCTACTAATTTACATCAAAGCATGGCATGTGTTATTCATGCAATCAAAAAGCAAGCAATTCAATCCATATGTATGCTGGTAACTGTAGCTCTGCGTGCCAGTGTGTGGAGGATGGTTGCCCCCACCCAGTAAAAATCCAACACCTGCTGATTTAACAATGTTTGCCATACAATGCATTGTGTGTATTTAGCAGTCTTGTTGACCTGCCCTATTGCAGAAAAAATGTCTTCATACCTAAAATTCTGCCATCTTCAGTGGTTGTCAATACTTGTAGCAGTGTTGGGCGTATCAATGGGCCCCACTAGGCCAGAGGTTCTATAGCAGAGCTGGCATCAGAACCCATAGTGGCTAGCTTACTGTGCACAGTTTCTATGTCACAAGCATATAAAGCTCCTGCAATTAATGAATCTAGCTCCCTAGCTACGCGCACTCTAGTGATGGGCCATACAAATGGACTCCATTTGTAGCAGCTTGGTAGTACTAAGGAAACATTGCCTCATAAATCTATGTCTAAGTGTATCACTGTAATTATGGAGGTGTGCATTACCAGCCTACCTATTGTGACTTGGAGAATACTCTTCTTCAAGTGGGATATCTACCATATACAATATTAACTTTAGCCACAAACACCATACTACTATCCGGCAGTGGCTGTTTCATCACACCATGGTATAAAAATTCATTTAGTCAAGTTATAGTCCATAAAATCTTGGCGAGAACACTCGCTGCAGTTCTTGGTCAGAAAAACATCACATTAGACAAATTAAACAAATGGTATCCATTCAGTGACAAAAGATGCCCGACAATGTGCCAGGCCAGTACACTAGCAATTCCATGTGGATACTCATTTGTAGCGCTTTTCCAAAGAATTATTCCAAATGTCTACAATCAAAAGGTGACTCTTTGCATTAGTGTGCTGGAGACAGCTGTCCCCACAAAAACATGAAACTGGTTGGTTTAACAAAAACCGTGTCACACTCTGTGTCATAAAATCAAACATCAAGTCAGTCATGGTTTCATTTACCTGCCTTAAGCTGGCTGTAAAAGTATCCAGTGTTTCAAAGATTACCATTTCAAATTATAGCTCACACACTTGGCAGCATTACTTCAATTAAGAATCTTAACCTACGCACAGGTGACTTTGATGTGCGCACTCATCTTATCTCAAAATAAATTACGCTCCTGCTTGCATAATTCTGCTGCCCCAACAATTCATAAATCATTCTCCTGCCTACGTGTAACGTAGAAGTTTTTTTTTTTTTTTTTTTTTCAAAGCAAAAAGCAAAACATCTCTGGTTAAAGCAATTCAGTTGGAAGAGTAAAACCATTTCGTTTTTTCAGATTCATCTCAACAGTGCATTTAAAAACCATTTTTCAATGTGTTAGCATTCAATTGCTGTGTCACACAGCTGTTTGTGGTGCCTGATGTTACAGTCCACAATTCATTGTCCATAGTCCTTTAAACAAGAAAGGGCAAGTCATGTCAATTAAGTTATTTCCAGCAACTGAATCATTTGAATGTGTAGCATCAAATATTTGATAATTAGCCAAGTCTGCACCGTGCCAGTTCATCAAAAGGTATTACTCTGTTGGACACTTTTCGCAGGTTGCAGCATTGAGTGCAGTGCAGGGCACGTTTAAAGTTGAAATAGCATGTCGCAGTGGCTCGCTTTCTCTGAGAATGCGTCTGTTTCCTTGATCAGTGTCACCCGGCATTTGCACACGTCTACCCCCCAATCTATTTCTTGGTTATTTGCCTAGGCAAAATACAAACAGAAATGTTAGGATTTCATCAAAAGTCCAATATCATTATTCTTCATGTTAGGATGTCATCAAAACTTCAATATCAGCGTTATCCACCCCTTCCCATAATACCACCCCCATCTTCAAAAAGTCTCATCAGGTAACTACACACTTTGTCATTGCTACTGCAATTATTTATCACCTTTCTGCATGTTTCTGGGGGCTTATTTACACTCAACCATACGGGGTGTAACTGCCTAATCACAAACTCATTTGTGCAATGCAATCATAGTTGGTCAATGGTACCTCAGACTGATCTGTGCTTTTACAAAGCCATATAATATGTACCCAGGTCGCACAATGCTTTTCTTTTTCACCAAAGCGATTACAAATGCCAGGCGCCAACTTGCTTCCAGTGTCTCATGATCTTGATTTAGTTTGCCCTGCTGGCATCACTCCATTTTTCAAAGGTAAAGTCTTTCAGTCCAATACCGCTTACAGTTGCACAAGCAGCTGTTTATTTTTTTTTTTTCCATACAGGCAGTGTCTTTCAAGCCTCTGGTTTTTTCACTTGTCATTTTTTCAAAGGGTGTTTGCTGTTTCCTGAACCACCCCTTTGAGTGCGATAGTCTAAGTCAGTTTCTTTTGTTGCTTCAACAAATCATTCATTCTTGCACTAAGCCATGAGGCTTCTGGATCATGGCTAATGTGCAGTGTTCATGTTATACTTCAAAGCCCCGCTCTGCATGTTGTCTCTTGCAAAACGGCTAAGCATTTTTGTCAGTTTTGCTTCCATCTGGAATGCCATAATGTCTTTGTCAGTTACTCCATCCCTGGCAATGTAGCTTGCAGTTTGCCAGATGTGTATTTTCTCTTCTCAAAGCGCCTAGAGGTTTCTTCTCCAGTGCACAGCGCTTTACTTCAGTTCACATCATATGGAGCATTGGAATGCAGCTTGCACAGCAATAGCGTTTCACTTCACATCACATCACATCACATTGGAATGCGGTTTGCACAGTAATGTCTGTTGGAATGGGCAGCTGTCTTTTCTTGGCCCATTCACAGATGCATAGGTAAATGTTCAGATGTGATGTGCCCGTCTGCCATCCTGCATGAAGCCTTTGTTTCCCTACCACAGTGTTCATGGGCAAATTCTTTACTTCTGAACAGCTCTCTGTCTTTGCTCCCCCTTCCTCAGAAATGCAGGCATGTTTATCTTTCGTGTGCACCTGGGAGCGCCATGAGCACGCAGCATGCTTATCTCTTTTGACTATAACTCTTACACTGTGGCGGCTTCAATGGGAAGCACTCGTTTCAGACAGTTCACCCAGATTAACTCTTTCTTGTACTGTTTCTGCTTTTGTTTGCCTTCACGCACCTCGCCCAAGACAGCTTCAAGGCACAAGCTCTGCACACACAGCAAGACTCTTGTTTTCAAAAGCGGCACTTTTCTTGTCATCAGATTCTACTCCATGTAATTTTGCAAAATGTCAAAGCGTCTTTTTTGCCTGTTTTTAAACTGATTAATGTCCCATTTAAAAGCATACGTTTTCTTTTCTTGTAATGTGCGATCTTTCAAGAGAACTCACAACCCACTAAATCTTTGTGCTATCTTATCACACACAGATATTTCATTCTGTTGTACCATTGCCAAACTATAACCACTCAGTTCAGTGCATTTAAAAAATAAAAATGCCATATTATTTTGCAGCTCCCTGCACGTTTTTTTTTCCTGCAAAAACAACCCACACTCTATATTACTTGTGGGCTGTTTAATGTGTCAACAACATTTTTTCACCATGTATCACAGTCAACAGGTCACTATTTCCAAATCATACATCACTTATAAGGCAACAGCACAAATCCATGGCATAGCATGGGGACAGTCAAAAATACTCCAGGGGCAATTTAGAAAAATATAAATTGTTTTTCCCCCAAACCATTGCAAACTGATTCTGCAAATTCAAATCAATACACAAAAATCGAAAATCCAAATAACATTCACTCACTTTCCTTTTAAGTGAGTCTCTCACCCATTAAAAGCATGGCACAGCTTAAAATGCAATATAACCATTTTAGTGTGTTTCCTTTAAACAGAATTCGCCACCACCAGCACATGGAATTTTACAGTTGCCAAAAGAAAAACACAAACCCTTTAGGCTCTCAGCACAGATGTTACTCATTCCCCTAAGCATGGCTCCTCATTATTCAGGAATGCCAACATTCAAAAGCATACATCAAAAAGCGAACCTTCGCCTCCGAACATTACAGCCCCCACTCGCTAGCACACTGGGGCTGAGTCAATGGTTAAATCACTATTCACAATTTGCATGTCAAATTCTTGCAATTATTTTTTTCCTGCCCTCATGACAGAATAGAGATGAGAACTCCGTCTCACTATGCATTCCAAATTACAACTTTAAACTGGGGAAACCGCATGATAAAATTCTTTTCTAATTGAGCATACATCTTTCTTGACCATTCATCGGAGTGCTTTAAACAAAGCCATTTCCCGCTCGTTTATCGCCTTGTACTCCCTGGCACCAGTCCCATGCAATAAGTCAGTCACGACTGATTTACTGAAGGGAGTCTTAACCACACAAGCTATCGGCCACGGCAAGCCGACACAACATTGCTGCCTTTTGAAGTCTCAGAGCTGCAGTGAGACCACCAAGGAAATGCGACAGCCTGCTCCCCACTCTACACTGTGTTCTCTCACACATTTTGTCATGTCATAGCATGGCACTGCTCTTCACAAATCCCACAAAGCTGCCACCAAATGTCTTGATATGGGCAAAATCTTCCTCGGGGCCAGCCCTTTGAGAGCAAAAATACCCAATTCAGCCCAAAATACAGGTTCTATTGTGCTGAGCAGTGATCTCATGCTAGTGACAAATGACACCCTCAAAGTTTTAGCATATTTATTCTAAGCAGTGAATTTCATATACATTTGGGATTCAAGTTAAAGAATATTACAAAGCATAAACTTAGAACAATGCAAAATATAGTGAAACATGGAACTTAGATAAACATAGAGAAACATAGAGAAATATAGAGAAACATAGAGAAACACAGTCTTACGTCCCTTTAATCAGCACTGGGAGACCTGGGCTTTTCATAAGCTAGCTGTAAAAACAAGCCCCGCTCAGAAAAACAATGCTGGAGGACACCGTATGAGCCAATTCCGGGCACTTGACTGTACACGAATCAAGTCCACAGGACGATCTCCCCCCGAGTCATGTGTGCATGGATATTTTATAATCTCGTGATGTCAGTCACCATGACGCATAGTTCCAGAACTTTCCCTGTGCAAAAATATAGGCTGGTTCATGGAAAAAACCCAGCTCTCTCTGAGATGCTCCCTGCTCGCTCCTACCCCCTCCCTTGGAGCCCTCTCCGCGAACACTGGAATGTCCTTATCAGTGCCTTCCCAGAGAAAAGCAAGATTAGCTTGGAGCCAGGGCTACCGTTAGTGAGGCTGAATATTCTAAGGGAAGCAGGGATGTATTAACCCCATCTGCAAGCTCTAAAAGGCATGCACTCATAGCTTAGTGTTTATAGCGCTTAAGACTGGCTATCTAATCGCTATATAGGTGCCATGATGTTCCAAACACTCCAAAAACCTATTAGCTACAGAGCTAGGGACCCTCTCCCTGCCGGTCTATCAACAATGCATAATGTGACCTATTTCATACTAGGCCTGCATATCCCTTGTAGCTCACTACTGCATAATGGAAGTGCTACAACAGACTACTGTCAGCATTTTTAGCACATACTTTGAATACACTATTGGCTTTCAGCGGCTAATGCTGTCATCTAAAGCCCTGATTGGCAAGGTTGCAATTTCGTGTATCACTACAGGTGCATGTCCGCTGGGGTCAGAATTCGCGTACCGTTGCGCCATGGTGGTAAATGCGGTTTGGCATGGCGCGCGCGCGCGTACTTGGTGCAGTTAGCGTTGGCGTTCACTGCGGTGTCGCTAATGGCATCGTACTTTGCGGTGACGGGTCATAATCGCACCGAGCGCTATTCGATGGCGGTATTGCATTTCCGCCATCGTTTTTCCATTTCCGCCAGGGTCGTAATGAGGGCCAGTGTAAGGTGGACTTACACAAAATGATGGCAATGGACTACTTGTGCATGCACATGGACATTCATTTCACGGCATGTGTCTATTCTATGTCTGTGCATGCAGTGTCACTTGTCTCATGCATTGTTTGTGCTCCACATGCACCCTGTTCCCTTGCAGCATATCTTGAGTAAGGTGTCTGTCAGTGAAATGTGCAGCAGACATGGTGGTTGTCATGTGGCAGTGTATTTCCACCGTGCATGTGGCATGCTGGGTTCCCCATGGACCCTCCCTGGGCATCTGGTGCCAATTGGTGGGCATTGTGGGCTGGTCGCACATGGGTGCATGTCTGTGGTACTGGCAGGGTTGTTGTGTGAGGCAATGTGGCCATTTTTCAGCATTGATTTGGTTAAGTGCATGTTGCTTTGTGGTACCTGTAGTCATGTTGGTGTATATGGTTGTTACTGTATGTGTACAACTGCTTCTCCATGCAGGTAAGTCTGACATGTGCATGCTCCCTGGCCTGTACTGTGACGATGGTACGGGAGGTGGTGAAGTACAGATTTTATATTTGCTTGTCATGCCATCCTTTGTGTGGTCATTCACCCCCCACCACCCAATTGGGCTTCATGGTGCATGTGTGCTGGTTTTTCTACTCACCCACTATCCAGGTCTGTTGTCCTCTGTTCCTCACCATGTATCCTGGCAGTGTGCTGTTCCGTAAGACCATGGCATCATGGGTGGAACTAGGGTAGCGGACATAACAGTGGGTGATGTACAGGTTGAGGTTGCAGGTCACCTGCACATTCAGGTAGTTGTATTGCTTGCGGTTTCAGTACACTGCTTCGTGGGCCTGGAGGGCCACCAGTACAACATAGGAACAGTCCAGGGCAACAACCACATTTGGCATCTGGGCAATGGAATAGAACTGTGCCTTCATGGCACTGACCTGGGCTGGGGTGGTAGCAGTGAGATGTGGCGTTGCACTTGCTGCAGCAGGGCTTCAAGCACCTGGCCCAACACTGCGCAGAATGTGGGTTGTGCAATGCCATGCATCATGGCCGCAGAGTGCTGGAAGGAGTCAGTTCCAAGAAATTGTAGGACAGACACTAGCTTCAACAGTGGGGACACAGCTGTCCGGATGTTGATCCTGCTCCCTATGTCGTCCTGTATTGTGGTGAGCAGCTCTGTAAGGGTCTCGCTGTTGAGGTGGTACAGGGTGACCAACTGTCTGTCGGTGAGGATCCAGGGTGAGGGCATAGCCTTGGGGATCAGTGCATGCCTTGAATGGGCTCTCCTACTCCTCCTTCTCTCCACTGCCCTCTGTGTCTTCGTCTGATTGTGTACTTTCTCTATGATTGTTATTTGGGTGCAGTGGGAGGTGGGCTATTGCTTTGTGTGCCGTGAAGGTGATTGAAGCAATAGAACTTGAGTAGGGGGCATTACCCGACTACTAATACCCCCCCTCCAAGGGTTCTATTGCTATTAGTACTCCAGCACGTCATACTGGGCTAGTAATAGCATTTTTTCTCAAGTTGAGAAATGACGTTGAAACCGTTTCTTAACAAAAATAATGGCCGCCAGGGATCGGGGAGAAAGGACTACACGTAGCCCCTTCTCCCTTTCCATGGCGGCCATTGAAAAAGCTAACAAAAAAGATGGCTACCTTGGAAGTCGGAGAAGGGACTATGTAGTCCCTTTTCCCTTTCCATAGTGGCCAGGATGCAGAGGAAATGGCCCGACAAAGGATTTGTTGGGCTGAAATGACCCAGCGAGGGCCAATGAGCTTGCTTGTTACAAGCTCTTTGACCATCGCCGGGTACTAATATGTGATAAGCTGTGATGCTGTGAAATTGCATATCCATGAATAACTTGTGTACCCTAGCAGGTGTTGGCTGTTATTAGACAGAGGCTGTGATGAAAACATCCCAGCCTCCAGTGAGACATGCTAGTGCATACTTTCTTGTTAAATGTAACTGGAAAAAGGCCACTTCGGTAGAACTACCAGGAGGTCCTTTCACCACACCCACATTTCTTAGTCCTCTTCATTTATAACTCATACTTGCCTCCGATACCTCTGGCAAGATCCTCAAAGAAGAGATAGACTGTGTAGCAACATTATTGCATGTGAGTCAGACTGCAGTTCCCCCTCTAGGACCCTAGTAACTTTTATATTCTGGGTAGCATTTCGAGGACATCAAGTGGGCCAGGGCTAGTCATTGCTCAGCCCAGCAGTCTCCATAAATGGCCCGTGAGACAGGGCTGTTATGCTATGTTATTAGAATGTGTACCATGCACCTGCCTCTACCATTTTCTATGGTCTCCAGGAGCTCTGGCAGATCGAAAAGAGAGTAAATGTGCTTGGTTAGTTAGGAGGAGAAGGAAAAGCAAGATTGTAGTGCTTTGTATTGATGGTGCAGAATGGAAGTACACTGAGCTCTTCATGTGTGACCCCTTTCTAGGTGTGATGAGTTATAAGCATCAAGGGTTTTGTGTTCAGAGAGGAAACCTTGTGCTTTCATTGTGGGCAAGTGTTGGGCAGAGACTGGGTGTGTCATTTGGTGTTAGAGCTGTAATGTTGTGTTGTTTGCAGTCTGGGAAAAGGATTTTTATTGTGTGTGAGTGGCTAGTTTAAGTAAGTTAGCATGTGGTGAGCACGGTGCAGAGTTTGAGGATTACTTGAGAGGGACAGTGGTTGCTCCTGCAGGCTTTGATACAGGGCCCTAAACCCACTTTTAGTTTCATTGTGGTGGAAGGTGTTGGGCTTGTCTGTGCTTGTAGAAGGCCAGTGTCCTGTGTGACATTGTTCATATTAAAGAAAAAGAGTGTGGCATTCTCTTAAGGTTTTAGTGGTGACCGGAGATGATGTTGTGTTCTAGTCGTTGGTACAATTTTTCGGGAGCCATGAGTTGGTTTGAAACTGAAGTGTCAGTAGCCAGAAGGTTGTTCTCTTAAACTGTACCTGTATGTGGAAGTTGGTTACTAATTGTTGTGTTTGGCTAATTTATGATGTTTAGATAAACGCCAGATCTTTAGATTTTTCCTGAATTTAAGGTGGTCCTAATGTGCGCAATCCCCTTGGTAACGTGTTCCAAAGATTGTCAGAAAACGCTGAGCCTCCGTAGCTTTCTCTGCAGATTCTGCTGGTGTATTAATATACATGCCATTTCTAGTTCGTAGATCTCTAGTTGGTTGGTACTGTGACGTGTTCCTTCGATAAAGTCTGCTCTCTGGGTGTAGGCAGTAGAAGGCCTTTTTGGCCACTGTGTTGACTTGAGGTTCTAGCGTGACGCCGCTGTGCATTATTGTGCCCAGAATCTTGATCACTTTGTATGCTCTAGGGCAGTACCTGTTTCTGGAGGCCATGGTAAAGATGTTTTGGGTGTGGCATAAAGAGAGACTTTCAGTATTTATGTTGCGCCGGGAATGAGTTTTCAGGAGTTATTTTTTATTTGTCATCCATTTGCCTACTTGTATGAGCCAGTTGCTGAGGATGTTGCTGGAGTTTTCCTCTTTGGCCATTTGATATACGACTTGAGTGTCCCCCACAGAATTGTAACAAGTGAGCCCATATCATTGTATGCTCTCGATCAACGAGACAATATAAAGGTTGAAGAGGAGCTTTGATTTGGGCAGTCTTAGAGAATCCCACAAGTTAGAGTCCGTGGCTTCAAGCTGAAAGGGGCAAGGTCGGTGGTTTCTGTGCTGTCCAATAAGAAATATCTCATCCATTTTAAAGGGGTGCTTTGACGCTCACCTTCTATGAGTCTTCCAATGAATGGACTGTGGATGACGATGCTGAAGGTCCCTGAGGTGTCAAGGAGTATAAGTGCTAAGGTGGTGTTCTTATCTTTTGGCTTCCGGAGCAGATTTCCTCTCTGCTCTCAATGATCAGGTGATGAGTGACAGCGCTGCTCTTCTGCAGTAGCTGTCACTTTCAGCCATTCCTAAAATGCTATCATCAGTTACAGAAATTAGAAATGAGAAGTGAGCGCTTGGAATGTGCATTGGCCTATTCTGATTTCGGAAATGTATTTCAATATCTCTTTACTTTAGTTTATTTATTTGACTGCTCGTTGATTTTAATTAACACGCTTTTAAAAATAGATTTTCCTCCCTTTCATTGCCGGTATAGAAGCCTATCTGCTTCTGCTAGTGCACTTCCTGAATTCATTACACGGGCCTCACTTCTAAAGTTTACTAGGCTGCGCCAGACACTTCGTGTGCCTCACCCCCAAACAATGATTCGCCCCCTAGATTTCTTATCCCACTTAAAGCACAGGGCAGTAGGGCACGTGCCCACGAGAGCACATGTTCACCTGGCCCTTAACCTTTCACCATCTGAGTCATCAGAGACTATTACTGCAGTGGACGCGTAGGACCCACACACGCTGCTTCAAGCAGGCCCTCCATCCGCCAAGGGAGGTGAGTCAGAGAAACACTTGCTCACCTACTTATGTTTCCTTGCAGCTGAAGTGGAAGGGGATGTTCGTAAATGCAAGGGCTGAGGGGATGTGCTGGGGCTCGTGCAGCAGAAGATGAGAAGACAAGATACGTCGAAAGATCTTTATTGATCTGACATGGTCCATTTCATCATGGCCACAACAAGCTGCAGGAGGTACTCGGGCAACCAATGCGCTGTTGCCTATTTGCTAGGGTAAGTGCTGAGAGGTCAGCAAAAAGCCAGCATTGAAGAGCCACGTGCTGATGACCCAAGGAACCACATGGGAAGACGGCAAGGTACAGGCAAAGCAGGTTGGAGCATAGACACAAAGATTTGTCTAAATGTTCGCATTACTGGTAATGTACTCTCATGTTTTAAAGCTGTCCTGTTACAGCATCTATAGGGCTTAGATGTCCTCTACTGTGGTTTGAGCGCTATACAAAAAAACAAAAAAACATATAGCTAGATATCACACCAGCTTCATTGGCTCATCCCAAGGTCTGACAAGGTTTGCAGTTTGCAGTGTGGTGAACAGAAACCAGGAACCAGGACTAGGCTTTATTTGAAGAGAAGCTCGATTCCAAGTTCTTTAATAACTGGAGAGGAGTTTAATAATCGTGAGGGTGCATTAGCAGAAATTCGTGCAGGTGCCACACCTGACATGTCTGGGGTTATTGCTGATGAAGCTTGCAATATCTTAAGGGAGCTGTGCAGGATGCCCAAATGGAATACGCATCGCCAGTCGCTATTTCATTTAGGAGGCCCAACAGAGATCCTGTCACGCAGTTTGTTTAGTGGTTTCATATAGTGGCAGGATTCCACTGTATGGCTGCCTTGGGGTGGGTTTTGTGAGGTCCAGCTAATGTACAGAAATGCAACAAACAGTAGCAGCATTCAGAAAGTACAGCTAGTCCCAGCACTCAACGGGTGACCCTGGCAGTAAAGGGTGTGAGCAGAGCAATGTTCTAAGTGCCCAGGGTGTTTAGGTGCAATCACCAACTATCCACATTCACTGGGCCTGATCCGGGACACCCTGAGGACGCTCCCTTATATACGCCTTTAGTCACTCTAGTTGTCCTTTCATCTTTCTTCTTCTAAAAACCGAAAGCGTTTACATGGGGATTCCGAGGAGCCATTCCATGGCAAGTACCTTCTCGATCCATTTCTTCCTTTTGGTTTTGGTTTCTGATCTGTACAAAGATGCCCTTAAGGCAGAGGGTCATGAAATTCCTTCCTGAGGGTGATGATGTGTGACTAACCTATTTTTATTTTTTTGTATTTTATTTTGCATTTATTAAGCGCTTTACACGCTTTATTACCCCTTTGTTACCCTATTTCCAGTGGAATCATTAAGGGATGTCTGCGCTTCCTGGAGGAGTCATGTTTTGTCCCCATTGGACATCATCAGGGTTTACTTGTGTCTTCTGCAGGAGGGTTATGACCTATCAGGGTTTGGGAAGAAGCCCCATTTCCATATGGTTCCTCTTCGGCAATGGCACGGCAGCAGAAAAGTAACAATAATGTTGAGAGGCAGATGAATACGGCATCCATAGCCACTGCCCCTCCCCACTCCAATATCGCATCGGTGAAAAACGTTACTAAAGCAACCGTACTGCCCTTATCACAGGCAGGTACAGCAGGAAACAGACATCATGTAACTAAAGATGGCAAGAATAAGCAAACTCACAGTGAAATAACACACAGACATGCAATAGACACAAAGCAAATATGCACTCACCAGAAAGAAACACAGACATTATTATCTCAAATATGCATTTATACATGAAGAATATGGATTGCATCCATCTAGATATGAAGAATATTAGCAGTAGAAATGTATAAGCTGAATGCAACATGAGCTACACACGTATATAGCTCACTAACAAAGAAATGCAACAGTAATGGGCAGCCATCTTTTCCAAAATGGAAGCTGCAGCATGCCTTTAAGTGGAAAGGCCCCAAGACTCCACAAAAACTGAAAGTGCTGAATTCACTGAAATACAGACCCAAGCAGGGCATAGACCGTAGCTATGCAAACTAGGCCAAGGTTACCAAGAAATTAAGGAGGGTCTGGACGGCCCAGAGAGAACACAAAATGATAATTCCCATAGTTTAAGCCATATTTTCCTAAGATTAATTAAAGAACAACCAGTCATTGAAGGTCAGATGCAGAATAATTATAAGCTATAGACTTCACATGGAAGGGATTAAGCCAGTCCCTAGTGATAGTGAAAAACTATGGCACTCGCATTAAAATGAGCTAAAATGCCCATAAATACAGGGCAAATAAATCCAAACCAATCTCATCACACGTACCCACCTTGAGGATCAATGTCTATTCATTAGCCATAAACACTGATAGGACACCTGCCTTACTCCTCATGCATATTCTTAGATGTGAGGCGCCTTACAATGTTAACTACAAAGAAATGACTCTGGCTCTTGGCCTAGGAATAAGGGATAGTATCTTTGTTAATTGAAAGGACAGCAGTTTGCGGACCTTACTCCCTCTACTCCCGTTTTGGCTAATGTGTGGATGACCTGTCAGTTGCCCGAGGTTGGTCAGTAGAATGCCAACCAATCAGGACACTCAATATTAAGATGGCCAGTATATGTTGTACCAACTAATCATGTATTTTAGAGATGACATGAATTCACTTTTATCAATTTGGAGGTGGTCTCAGATATGTAATATCTTAGAAGATCGACCTGCACATAATATATATATATATATATATATATATATATATATATATATATATATATATATATATATATATTACATGTTTTTACAAAGGTAGCGGGCGCCCCTCTCTCGCAAGAACAGACATGATAACCTGTTCAGTGGTTATTAACCACTTGAGAGTTCGCAGCCACTGCTTTTACTCACTGTGCCTTTCACAGATGGGAAATGTCCATTTGCATATCAGTCTTTGTCCTGCCCAGGGGCAGTCCAGCACCGAAATACAATGGCAATTCCAATCTGAACGAGAGTACCACCAGCAACCCCATACACGTGTTTCACCCTTGTTGGGGATCATCAGTGAGGTGAAGCTGATGCCTCTCTAAGCACAGTGAGAGGGAGACCACGTCTGGTTGCCCCCAGGAGACCTAGGGTTACCAATCCCAGGTTCCTTAAAAAATAGTTTTACAAAGGTAGCGGGCGCCCCTCTCTCGCAAGAACAGACATGATAACCTGTTCAGTGGTTATTAACCACTTGAGAGTTCGCAGCCACTGCTTTTACTCACTGTGCCTTTCACAGATGGGAAATGTCCATTTGCATATCAGTCTTTGTCCTGCCCAGGGGCAGTCCAGCACCGAAATACAATGGCAATTCCAATCTGAACGAGAGTACCACCAGCAACCCCATACACGTGTTTCACCCTTGTTGGGGATCATCAGTGAGGTGAAGCTGATGCCTCTCTAAGCACAGTGAGAGGGAGACCACGTCTGGTTGCCCCCAGGAGACCTAGGGTTACCAATCCCAGGTTCCTTAAAAAATAGTTTTACAAAGGTAGCGGGCGCCCCTCTCTCGCAAGAACAGACATGATAACCTGTTCAGTGGTTATTAACCACTTGAGAGTTCGCAGCCACTGCTTTTACTCACTGTGCCTTTCACAGATGGGAAATGTCCATTTGCATATCAGTCTTTGTCCTGCCCAGGGGCAGTCCAGCACCGAAATACAATGGCAATTCCAATCTGAACGAGAGTACCACCAGCAACCCCATACACGTGTTTCACCCTTGTTGGGGATCATCAGTGAGGTGAAGCTGATGCCTCTCTAAGCACAGTGAGAGGGAGACCACGTCTGGTTGCCCCCAGGAGACCTAGGGTTACCAATCCCAGGTTCCTTAAAAAATAGTTTTACAAAGGTAGCGGGCGCCCCTCTCTCGCAAGAACAGACATGATAACCTGTTCAGTGGTTATTAACCACTTGAGAGTTCGCAGCCACTGCTTTTACTCACTGTGCCTTTCACAGATGGGAAATGTCCATTTGCATATCAGTCTTTGTCCTGCCCAGGGGCAGTCCAGCACCGAAATACAATGGCAATTCCAATCTGAACGAGAGTACCACCAGCAACCCCATACACGTGTTTCACCCTTGTTGGGGATCATCAGTGAGGTGAAGCTGATGCCTCTCTAAGCACAGTGAGAGGGAGACCACGTCTGGTTGCCCCCAGGAGACCTAGGGTTACCAATCCCAGGTTCCTTAAAAAATAGTTTTACAAAGGTAGCGGGCGCCCCTCTCTCGCAAGAACAGACATGATAACCTGTTCAGTGGTTATTAACCACTTGAGAGTTCGCAGCCACTGCTTTTACTCACTGTGCCTTTCACAGATGGGAAATGTCCATTTGCATATCAGTCTTTGTCCTGCCCAGGGGCAGTCCAGCACCGAAATACAATGGCAATTCCAATCTGAACGAGAGTACCACCAGCAACCCCATACACGTGTTTCACCCTTGTTGGGGATCATCAGTGAGGTGAAGCTGATGCCTCTCTAAGCACAGTGAGAGGGAGACCACGTCTGGTTGCCCCCAGGAGACCTAGGGTTACCAATCCCAGGTTCCTTAAAAAATAGTTTTACAAAGGTAGCGGGCGCCCCTCTCTCGCAAGAACAGACATGATAACCTGTTCAGTGGTTATTAACCACTTGAGAGTTCGCAGCCACTGCTTTTACTCACTGTGCCTTTCACAGATGGGAAATGTCCATTTGCATATCAGTCTTTGTCCTGCCCAGGGGCAGTCCAGCACCGAAATACAATGGCAATTCCAATCTGAACGAGAGTACCACCAGCAACCCCATACACGTGTTTCACCCTTGTTGGGGATCATCAGTGAGGTGAAGCTGATGCCTCTCTAAGCACAGTGAGAGGGAGACCACGTCTGGTTGCCCCCAGGAGACCTAGGGTTACCAATCCCAGGTTCCTTAAAAAATAGTTTTACAAAGGTAGCGGGCGCCCCTCTCTCGCAAGAACAGACATGATAACCTGTTCAGTGGTTATTAACCACTTGAGAGTTCGCAGCCACTGCTTTTACTCACTGTGCCTTTCACAGATGGGAAATGTCCATTTGCATATCAGTCTTTGTCCTGCCCAGGGGCAGTCCAGCACCGAAATACAATGGCAATTCCAATCTGAACGAGAGTACCACCAGCAACCCCATACACGTGTTTCACCCTTGTTGGGGATCATCAGTGAGGTGAAGCTGATGCCTCTCTAAGCACAGTGAGAGGGAGACCACGTCTGGTTGCCCCCAGGAGACCTAGGGTTACCAATCCCAGGTTCCTTAAAAAATAGTTTTACAAAGGTAGCGGGCGCCCCTCTCTCGCAAGAACAGACATGATAACCTGTTCAGTGGTTATTAACCACTTGAGAGTTCGCAGCCACTGCTTTTACTCACTGTGCCTTTCACAGATGGGAAATGTCCATTTGCATATCAGTCTTTGTCCTGCCCAGGGGCAGTCCAGCACCGAAATACAATGGCAATTCCAATCTGAACGAGAGTACCACCAGCAACCCCATACACGTGTTTCACCCTTGTTGGGGATCATCAGTGAGGTGAAGCTGATGCCTCTCTAAGCACAGTGAGAGGGAGACCACGTCTGGTTGCCCCCAGGAGACCTAGGGTTACCAATCCCAGGTTCCTTAAAAAATAGTTTTACAAAGGTAGCGGGCGCCCCTCTCTCGCAAGAACAGACATGATAACCTGTTCAGTGGTTATTAACCACTTGAGAGTTCGCAGCCACTGCTTTTACTCACTGTGCCTTTCACAGATGGGAAATGTCCATTTGCATATCAGTCTTTGTCCTGCCCAGGGGCAGTCCAGCACCGAAATACAATGGCAATTCCAATCTGAACGAGAGTACCACCAGCAACCCCATACACGTGTTTCACCCTTGTTGGGGATCATCAGTGAGGTGAAGCTGATGCCTCTCTAAGCACAGTGAGAGGGAGACCACGTCTGGTTGCCCCCAGGAGACCTAGGGTTACCAATCCCAGGTTCCTTAAAAAATAGTTTTACAAAGGTAGCGGGCGCCCCTCTCTCGCAAGAACAGACATGATAACCTGTTCAGTGGTTATTAACCACTTGAGAGTTCGCAGCCACTGCTTTTACTCACTGTGCCTTTCACAGATGGGAAATGTCCATTTGCATATCAGTCTTTGTCCTGCCCAGGGGCAGTCCAGCACCGAAATACAATGGCAATTCCAATCTGAACGAGAGTACCACCAGCAACCCCATACACGTGTTTCACCCTTGTTGGGGATCATCAGTGAGGTGAAGCTGATGCCTCTCTAAGCACAGTGAGAGGGAGACCACGTCTGGTTGCCCCCAGGAGACCTAGGGTTACCAATCCCAGGTTCCTTAAAAAATAGTTTTACAAAGGTAGCATCAGCTTCACCTCACTGATGATCCCCAACAAGGGTGAAACACGTGTATGGGGTTGCTGGTGGTACTCTCGTTCAGATTGGAGTTGCCATTGTATTTCGGTGCTGGACTGCCCCTGGGCAGGACAAAGACTGATATGCAAATGGATATTTCCCGTCTGTGAAAGGCACAGTGAGTAAAAGCAGTGGCTGCGAACTCTCAAGTGGTTGATAACCACTGAACAGGTTATCATGTCTGTTCTTGCGAGAGAGGGGCGCCCGCTACCTTTGTAAAACTATTATTTAAGGAACCTGGGATTGGTAACCCTAGGTCTCCTGGGGGCAACCAGACGTGGTCTCCCTCTCACTGTGCTTAGAGAGGCATCAGCTTCACCTCACTGATGATCCCCAACAAGGGTGAAACACGTGTATGGGGTTGCTGGTGGTACTCTCGTTCAGATTGGAGTTGCCATTGTATTTCGGTGCTGGACTGCCCCTGGGCAGGACAAAGACTGATATGCAAATGGATATTTCCCGTCTGTGAAAGGCACAGTGAGTAAAAGCAGTGGCTGCGAACTCTCAAGTGGTTGATAACCACTGAACAGGTTATCATGTCTGTTCTTGCGAGAGAGGGGCGCCCGCTACCTTTGTAAAACTATTATTTAAGGAACCTGGGATTGGTAACCCTAGGTCTCCTGGGGGCAACCAGACGTGGTCTCCCTCTCACTGTGCTTAGAGAGGCATCAGCTTCACCTCACTGATGATCCCCAACAAGGGTGAAACACGTGTATGGGGTTGCTGGTGGTACTCTCGTTCAGATTGGAGTTGCCATTGTATTTCGGTGCTGGACTGCCCCTGGGCAGGACAAAGACTGATATGCAAATGGATATTTCCCGTCTGTGAAAGGCACAGTGAGTAAAAGCAGTGGCTGCGAACTCTCAAGTGGTTGATAACCACTGAACAGGTTATCATGTCTGTTCTTGCGAGAGAGGGGCGCCCGCTACCTTTGTAAAACTATTATTTAAGGAACCTGGGATTGGTAACCCTAGGTCTCCTGGGGGCAACCAGACGTGGTCTCCCTCTCACTGTGCTTAGAGAGGCATCAGCTTCACCTCACTGATGATCCCCAACAAGGGTGAAACACGTGTATGGGGTTGCTGGTGGTACTCTCGTTCAGATTGGAGTTGCCATTGTATTTCGGTGCTGGACTGCCCCTGGGCAGGACAAAGACTGATATGCAAATGGATATTTCCCGTCTGTGAAAGGCACAGTGAGTAAAAGCAGTGGCTGCGAACTCTCAAGTGGTTGATAACCACTGAACAGGTTATCATGTCTGTTCTTGCGAGAGAGGGGCGCCCGCTACCTTTGTAAAACTATTATTTAAGGAACCTGGGATTGGTAACCCTAGGTCTCCTGGGGGCAACCAGACGTGGTCTCCCTCTCACTGTGCTTAGAGAGGCATCAGCTTCACCTCACTGATGATCCCCAACAAGGGTGAAACACGTGTATGGGGTTGCTGGTGGTACTCTCGTTCAGATTGGAGTTGCCATTGTATTTCGGTGCTGGACTGCCCCTGGGCAGGACAAAGACTGATATGCAAATGGATATTTCCCGTCTGTGAAAGGCACAGTGAGTAAAAGCAGTGGCTGCGAACTCTCAAGTGGTTGATAACCACTGAACAGGTTATCATGTCTGTTCTTGCGAGAGAGGGGCGCCCGCTACCTTTGTAAAACTAATATATATTACATGGCCTGCGGTAGCGGGCGTGTACTTATGGTTAAGTTGCTCACCTCATAGGAAGAGCATTTTTTGGGCAGCTTATAACTTTGCTGGCCCTGGACGAATGTTTACCAAACTTTGTAAAAATATATGGCCCACTCTGAATTTTTTTGGTAAGTTTAGTGAGGTTTCGTCAAGGGGGGGGCAAAGTTATAGGGGGCGTCCCAAATAATTTTATTCATAGACTGAATGGGAAAAACGTTGCTCACGCCTACAGCTCAAACCGCTAGACGGGTTTTCACCAAATTTGCGGCAGGAGCAGCGTGCTTTCGTAAATTTGGTGAAAATCTGTCCAGTAGTTATTTTTTAACACAGGCAAAATGTAGGTCCCAAAAGATTAGTGATACCTGGGTCTGCTTCGTGGACCTATTTCCCCATTTGCTCTGCGGACAGGACTCAAATTGGCCTGGAGGATCGCTTGATGTCTGTGGACATACAAAGTGCCCCCTGATTGGTTGGATGGGAGCGTAATGAGCGTCACAATTTTCGAGAATGGCCGTCCTGTTGTATCCGCGGATATCTCCGGATAGCGCGGCGGCGAACAGAGCTGAAACTACATTTTGGGGCATTTGGTGGTGGGAAGAGGGGCTGGAAAGGGTGGGGGAGTGAAAGATGGGTCATATGAAGTATTTGTTTAGGTGGAATAAGACCGCACTGTGTTCACGGTGTCCGCATTCACTGCGGCAGTTCGCGGGTAGGACCTCGAGCAAACAGCTTATGCGGTGACTGCAGGCAGGATTCATTAGCGTAGGGGAATGGAATGTAGATGATATGAGGATGTTTGTATAGGGTGTATTATGCTGTGGTGTTTCTGGCAGCTACTAGAGTCTTGAGTGTATGGCTGGAGGCCATGTACTCAACAGTCTGTCCAATGGCTGTAAGTAGTGTAATAGTATGTGTACAAAAGTGAACAGGGTGTGTGTCAGGTGGTTTGTTGGACTGTATCGAGATTTTTGTGTGTATGATACTATATGCAGTTCGGGGTAATTTGGCCAGCTACTATAGTTTTGGATGCATGGCGGGAGGCTATGCACTCAAGAGTCCAAGAGTGTGCCCACTGGTTTAAGTACTGCAATGGTATGTGTATACAAGTGGACAAGGCCTCAGGTGGCTGGCTTATTGGATTCAAGAGTATGCTGACTGGTTGCATGTACAGGAACAGTATGTGTATAGAAGTGACAGGGCCTCAGGCGGCTGGATCATGTGTGTGGGTTGTGGCCATTGTACAGATTGTTGGATGCATGGCTGTGTTATGCTGTGTTGATTGTGACCATCTACTAGAGTATTGGGTGCATGGCTGGAGGTGATGCACTGAAGAGTCCAGTAGTGTGCCCACTGGTTGAAGTACTGTAATGGTATGTGTAGAAAAGTGGTGAGGGCCTGAGTTGGCTGGTTTGTTGGACTGAAGAGTGTTCTGAGTGGTTGCATGTACTGGAATGCTATGTGTACAGAAGTAGACAGGGCCTCAATTGGATGCCTTATGTCTTTGGGTTGTGGCCACTAGGCAGATTCTTGGGTATTTTACTATATTATGATGTATTGGTTGCAGGCAGTTAGTAGAGTATTGGGTGGACAGGCCATGCATCCAAGAGTCTGTCCATTGGCTGTAAGTACTGTAATAGTATGTCAACTGAAGTGGATAGGGCCTGATGTGGCTGTGTTATGTTTGTGGGTTGTGGTAAGCGGGCAGATGTTTGCATGCATGGTTGTATTATGCTGCGCTGGTTGTGGCCAGTGCCAAGTCTATAGGCCCTGGCAACAACCAGCGCAGCATAATACAGCCATGCATGCAAACATTTTGACAGTGGCATATGGATTGCATACGAGGCCATGTACCCAATAGTCTGTCCACTGGCTGCAAGCAGTGTAATAGTATGTGTACAAAAGTGGACAGAGTGTGTGGCAGGTAGTTTGTTGGACTGTCTTGAGATTGTTGGGTGTATGATATTCTATGCAGTGCGAGGTAATTGTGGCCAGTTACTATAGTCTTTGGTGCATGCACCCAAGAGTCCCAGAGTGTGGCCACTGATTGAAGTACCGTATAGTATGGGCCTCATGACGAGTTGGGCCATAGCCACGGCGCTATTAGCGCCGGGGCTATTATCACTACCGCCAAACCCCCTGGCGCTATTAACGCCGGATCACAGGTTTTGCGGAGCGGTTATTTCCCATTCCCCATTGGGCCCATTCTGGAATCCCTCATTCCCATTGGGCCCAATGGGGAATTTTCGTGCTATCACCACCGGCGGATTTCCGCCAAAGCCATGAACTGGCGGGCCCTTAAATGCAACGGTAATAGCACTAACGCCGCATTTAAGGGTTACCGCCAGACTCGTGATGAGGCCCTATGTCTAGAAACGTTCACAGGGCCTTGGGTGGCTGGTTTATTGGATGCAAGAGTTGACTGCTTGTTTGTCCTTGAATACTATGGGCCTCATCACGACCCAGGCGGTAAGTTACCGCCTGGGCCGTGACTTTACCACCATGGCGTAAACTACGTTTACGCCATGGTGGTTGGCGGACTTACCGCCCCATTCGGACCTTGGCGGGGCGGTAAGTCCCCAATCCCCATTTACCCTTCCCCATTCCCATTTTTGCCCCATAGGGCATAATGGGAGTGGGGAAGGCGTTAATTACGCCACCGTAAATTACGGTGGCGTAATTAACTCCATGGTCCCTTAGCGCCATGGATTTTAACACCTGCTAAAAGCAGGTGTTAAATTCGCCATGGCGCTAAGGGACCTCGTACTCAGGCGGTAAGGGTCGGCGCTGTTTACGGCGCCGTAAACCCCTTACCGCCTGGGTCGTAATGAGGCCCTATGTGTACAGAAGTGGACAGGGCCTCAGGTGGTTGGTTTATGAGTGTGGGTTGTGGCAGTGTATAGATTGTTGGGTGCATGGCTTTCTTATGCTGTGGTGATTGTGACCAGCTACTAGACTCTTGGGTGTATTGCTGGAGGGCATGCACCCAAAAGTCTGCACACTGGTTGTAAGTACTGTAATAGTATGTGTATAAATGTGGACAGGGTGTGTGTCAGGTGGTTTGTTGGACTGTTTCGAGATTCTTGGGTGTATGATATAGTATGCAGTGGGAGGTAATTGTGACCAGCTACTATAGTCTTCGGTGGATTGCTGGAAGCGATGCACTCAAGAGTTCAAGAGTATGCCCACTGTTTGAAGTAGTGTAATGGTATCTGTAGAAAAGTGGGTTTACTGCACCCAATAGTGTGGTGACTGCTTGCATGTATTGCATTACTATGTGTATAGAAGTGGATAGGGCTTCAGGCAGTTGCCTTATGTGTGTGGGTTATGGCCAGTGTACAGACTGTTGGATGCATGGTTGTATTATGGTGTGATGATTGTGTCAGCTAGTAGACTCTTGGTTGCTTGGCCGGAAGCCATGCAACCAAGAGCCTTTCAAGTGGCTGCAAGTAGTGTAATAGCATATTTACAGAAGAGGATAGGGTGTGTGGCATCTGTTCTGATGGAGTGCCCTGCGTTTCTTGGGTGTATCATAGTCTGTGCAGTGGGTGGGAGTAATGTTATAGTATGTGAAGTGAAGTGGAGAGGGGTTTAGGATGATGAGTTATGCGTTTGGGTTGTGGCTGCTGGGCAGATTTTTGGGTACTTCACTGCATTATGCCCTATTGGGTATGGGCAGTTAGTAGAGTCTTGGATGTGCAGCCCCCAGTCTGTCCACTGGCTGGAAGTATTGTAACAGTGTGTCAACTGAAGTGGATAGGGTCTCAGGCGGCTGTGTTATGTGTCTGAGTTGTGGTCAGTGGGTAGATGTTTGCATGCATAAGTGTATTATTCAGCAGTGGTTGTGGCCAGGCCCTAGACTATTGGATGCATGTCTGGAGGCTGTAGGTTGTAGGCCATACCCAAGAGTGTAGGGCCTGGCCACAACTACCGCAGCATAATACAGCTATGCACTGAACATTGTGATACTGGTATATGGTTTGCACAAATATTTCTATAGAAATAGAAAAATAGAAATAAATGAATAAAAGTATCAATCAATGAAATTTGCAGATTACAAAGACGTATGACACCAATCATTTTATACTTACTGTTTGTATTGTTGAGGCCCTATGCAGTTCTTTGCATGGTATGTGGAAATGCAGCAGAAATTGTTGTTTCATTCTCTGTGATAAAAGAAAGCATAACATGTTAGGGTAGGTACTGCGTAATGTGTTATTGCTTTGCATTGCAGACATTTGTGTACTTTGTGGACCCTCATAATTAATACTTCACAAGTACTATGCTTCAAACAAGTGTACTGTGCAATGTGCTCAGTTCCAGTGTTTGTTCGCATAATCATTGGATCTGTGGGAGAAACAAATCCATGCAGTATTTTAAAAAAACTTTCTATGTTTATTTGTTGTTATGTGGCACAGTCTGTGTTAGTGGCGTGTGCACGAATTATAACTTTTTTTCTACTGCAAATGCAGCACCTGCTAAATCTAGTTTGCATGCAAATTGCCCTTGCATCACTGACTCCAGTGTACTGCTGTATTGGGCCAAAGGTTTGTGGTCCATAGTGCTCTTCTGTATCAACACTGTTATCATGCGCTGGCCATCTGAATGTGAGAACAAATAAAATTCATGCATGTAGTCTGGGTTGGCCAGTCTGGGTGCTGAACTAATAACTACTTTTAGATTGTCAAACTGTTTGATCATATCTGCACTTCACTGTAATTTATGATCCTTTGTTTTTTGTGCTTCCCTAAGGGCTTGCAGAAATGGCATTGTGTATGCTGCGTAATCTAATATCCATGCCCTACAGAAGTTGCACAGCCCCAAAAACATGTGAATTTCTTTAACTGAGGCGGGTCTGGATGTGGTGTCTACTGACGCTGTTCTATCTGGTAGTATCCTTTTACTATTTGCTGATATGAACCGTCCCAGATAGAGCACCTGCTGTTGACAGTATTTCAAATTAGCCCTGCCAACTGTTAGGATTCCATTCACCCCTGTCTCCAAGTCGCCCTTATCTGCTACTGCTAAAATCGGGTCACTATGTTTTTCAGCAAGAAACACAGACAAGCGTCATTCACATCATTCACATCTGAGGGTCCCGTCCATTCACAAAACATACGTCATTATTTCCCTTTGCACTCTCCAAACTACGGTACCCAGAGAGCTGTGGGTCCTGGATGTCACGGCCGCAACTGGAGGTTACCATGGAAGTTGTGGCGGCCGTGATATGATTTGCTCTCCATGCACGTTTCCTGACGCAGGTTCTATCACGTGATGTACTCAGGACATTTACGCGTCGTAGTCCCTGGCAAAAGTGCTTCTGAATTTGCAGAAGTGCGTTCTCGTATCCTGCATTTTGCCTTGTTCTTTGATCTTGTTGTTTTTGACCTTTGCACCTGTTTTTGCCTGGATTACCCTTTGTCTGCTCCTTGCCTGCTACGTCGCCTTGGCTACGCACTGTCTTGAATTGTGCCTGACCGGACATGCTTATCGGATTCCTTTGATTGTTCCTTGCCTGCTATGTCGCCTAAGCCACTACCTGCGAAAGACATTGCCCGACGTGGACCGTTTGCTGGTTTGCCTCTGCTTTGCCCTCAACCTTCATGTCCTTTTCTGTTTCTCAGCTACCCTGCTTTCCTGTTGGACGTCTCACAACAAATATTTATGGAGCAACCTCCCCAATGTTTGTTTCTGCCCGCAGCACACGGACTAGAGACTGCCTATTGTGTGCGTGCGGTTGGAATTCAATCGTCCTCGTTCCATTGGGTTCAACGTTAAGACTTGAGACTTTCCCGTTTAGGCGTCCTCGTTTTGTCAGGATTCGATCCTGGTGGTTGCTATGTTGAAATTGAGGTTTCAGCTACGAACAGCTCCTCAGAATCCTTCTCCTCATATTTTAACTCACGGTAAGAATCGTCTTCCACTGCTAAATCATTCTAACTACCCTCACCACAATTCTAATCACTAAATACCTGAATATATGTATTACTGTAGTCTAAATACTGTAGAGAAAGGAATCTAACAGAAGAGGCAGTTTCATTATCCTTCTCTCTCTTCAGCAGTCCACTTTCCACACAGAGGTTAGTCCTGGTCAAGGATATATTGTTCTTCTTTCTCCTGTTTCTAACGAATTGAACTAAGTTGGTTCCTTCTTTGATCCTAGGTAGCCTGGTGTGTTCGTTGGGTCCCTTCTTTCGAGAAATACATCCTGGTGTGTTTGTTTGGTTCTTTCTTTCGAGGAATACGTCCTGCTGACTGTGTATTGTTAGGAAGATATCTTTGGCTACACTACGTGGTCAAGTAGCCACTGGATTTCTGACACCAACCTTGTAACCCTTATAGGCCAGCATTTGTAGAAGTGTAATGGAATCCCTTCGGCCGTGCTGCTCGCTGTCACTACACACTAGCAGATCCTTCACGTACTGGATAATCTTACTGGGCACCTGAATGTTCCCCAAATCAGCGTGCAGTATTCTGTTAAAGATGTTCTGGCTCTCACAGTACCCCTGAGGTAACCTAATATGTTTCAAATGCATCTGGCCCTCCTGTAAATGCAGTGAGGTACCTCACGTCAGGATGGAGTGGAATCGAGAAGAATGCATTTTTGAAGTCCACGACAGTGGAGTATGTCACAGCTTTGGGGATACTGCATAAAATTGTTGCAGGATTAGGAACAACTGGAAATTCTTTCTGTACCTCGTCATTTAGGGGCAACAAGTCATGAATCATTCTCCAATTGCCCCCTGTTGATCTTTTAACAGGGTATATCACCGTCTTACACAGGGATGTTAATGGCACAATGATCCCCTGGTCCATTAGGGCCATTATTGTCTTTCTAATACCCTTCTGCGCCTCCCTTGATAATGGATATTGTTTTACCCTGGGTAGCACCACACCTGGTTTCAGTGTCATATGCAGAGGGGTCACATCTTTCAGTAATCCTACATTGTGTGGATTTGTAGTACACAACTGTGAAGGCATGTGCTGTAATCTTCGTCAAGAAATAGAGGTGGGGTTGGTACTGCCGTTAGGGGGCACTGCACCCTTCGGTACTGTACCAATATGTCACTGGAGATACAAATCTCTAATATTATCTCCCCATTTTGTCATTGTTTTTAAACAGCTCGTCATCTGTCACTTCCTTTAACTATACTTTTGGATCTATAAAGAGCACTGTGCACCACTCACACCCATCCATGTCTATTCTAAGCATAACACACCTTTTGTCAGAGACCTGCAATTCCAGTATACCCAGCGACAACATTGTTTCCAACACCACCTCCGGTGACACAACTGCACGAAAGATTAAATCTGTGGGCAATCGCCAACACTGCTTAGCAATCTGAGGTACCACGTCCATAAGCACAGTAATACCATAAATGAACATGTCCAGGCCCACGGTAGTCCCGCGGAGCACCATCTCCCTTGTCATTGTGTGTATTATCAACATTGATCTTATTGTGCACATCCCAAGCATGGAGCAAATTATACCACAATCTTTAAATGATATTGTCATGTTTAATTTGCTGAGCTGGTCCCTGCCCAGTAAATTAACAGGGGAACTTTCAGAATATGGTAAGGGATCCTGCATCACGTTCCCTTCCACCTTTACGTCCAGCTCCTCAGTGTATGGAACCGTGGAAATATCCCCAGAGAATGCCTGCATGTCAAAATATTTGCCCGATAATGGGAAATTCCCTTTCATGATGCACAATTTCATTGCACCTGATTCCACCATAAATATAAATTCTTTGTCTCCTATCTCCTCCCCCAACAAGGGTTCGTCTTCAGGGTGGATGGCCATTGACAAGACCGGACACTACAATGTTCTCTGTGGGCTGTCCTAATCTGGATATGTGTTCGTTCTGGGGAATGAGAAGGGGTTACCCCCATCACTGTTGCTCCTCCAAAGGGGGCGGTAGTCCCACTCGGTACTCTATTGACCGGGGCAACACCACCTTGCTGTTTCTATGGCGGGTGCCGCACTTGTGTATCCTTTGCTTGGGGCTGCTGATTATAGGTTTGGTGTTGCCCCTGTGAATACCCTTGATTCTGATACCCTTGACCCTGTTGCGAGTACCCTAGTACTTGGGGTCCTTAGGGCCTTTGGCCCTGCTGCTGTGACCCATAAGTATACCCCATTGCAGACCTGCTCCTGCCTTCCTTTGCAAAATTCCCTCACCTCAAACAATTCCAACATTGCAATGGTCCAAACCCACACCCTGTGGGTCCAAATCCCCCCTCTTGCTCCTCGGAAGCCCCCTCTTCCTTGCTGTGGTATTCCTTGATGCCACTGTGGGCCAGGATACTGTTTACCCCGCCCCACTGTCCTTGTGCTCCTTCATCCCAGAGTGCAGCATAAGTGGCGCTCACGACCTGCTTAGTGTTCTCTATCCCTTCCACCTGTACTGTTGTTGACACAGGTGCCTAGACAACAAATTTTGCACATTTCTTTTCTACCAATTTAACTTCCTCCATTTGATGCCTTTGGGCTGTATCCCTATCCCACTCCTTGATTATTTTGCAATGGTGCACTGTCATACTATGTATCTCCAGCCACCCCTTTGCTTCGATTCCCAGAATATTATCTAATGCCTTCTGAACCTCCTTTGGCAAGTTCCTGTTTACAATAAAATAGAAAAATGGTATCGAATGATCTCATGGTCCTCCTGTTTCAGCTCTCCACACCTCTTGTAATTTAAGAATACATTTAGCTGGGTCCTCATCATCGCTCATTGTACACTGCATCAGGGACTGTAAATCAGGGGTGTCTGGGAAAGCCTTTCAAAGCGATCCAAACATGTGCTCTAATTCTGTTGAAGGATGCTCCATCGTGTGTGTCATCCCCCAGGGTAATTCCCAGAAACCCAGCTTTTACCCACATATCCCCAGCCTGGTCCCCAAGTATAGCAACCATCAGACTCTTGATGTCCCCTATTGCCAGGGGCACCACTGCTGTTTGCTTTTCAGCTCATATATCCACTTACTCACCCCAGCTGTGAGCTTTGGGAGAGCCTTAATCAAATTGTTTTTATCCATCTGGGACCAAGGCACATATTGTGTCCTCCCTGCCCCCTTATGTATGAGGGGAAACTGCATCTTCTCCCCACTTCCCACACCCTTCTCTTCACCAGCACCATCCGGCCGGGCCTTTTCCTCAACTTGCGTCCCGCTCACAAACCTCCTCCTTGGGGGAATACTCTCTGCCAAACCATCGTCCCTTCCTTCTTCTTCACTGTGTCCCTCCTCAAACGTGCCATTGTTATCCTCCCTTTCATCATTTCCCAATACCGTATTCTCCTGTTCAAGGACTGCCCACTCACCCTTGCTTCCCTCCTTCTCAACACACACTTTTCTTATTCCTTCAGTATTCATCCTGAGCAGCACCTCCCCCAATCTCCATTCTCCTGGTCCTTTTTCTGACACCCCTACATCCCTCACTTCTCTTGAGGATGCCTGTATCTTGTTCAGGTCTGTTAGCAACTCTTCCAACCTATCTTCGAACTCCCTGTAACTGACACCCGTGGATGCCGATACTTTGGATGGGTGTGTGTATGGGGTTTGGAGAGCTGTAGCCCATGGTATTACTGATGTTGAAGGGGTCCCTACCACAGTGGGTACATAGGCTGGATTTGTGTACCTGTCTGCAGGACAAGCTGCCAAGGGAAATATTCCCCTACGCTCTGCTGATGCCACATCCTCTTCTTCTCCCATTCAGCACTTTTCAACTTTCTGTATCTGTAGCCCCGCTCTGTCCCCTTGGTCCTCTGTGTCCTCAAACATTCGCCAGAGGTCTAGAAATTCTTTTCTCTTCTATAGCTGTTTCCCCTTACACTTAGCTACTAAAAATGTGGACATGTGTTCCAAGACACTCTTATTGTGGGAGCCCTGCTCTGGCTACGGGCAGGCCATACCCACTCCTCCCATCCCTGCAATCCACTGCTTATGGTATTTCACGATACAGCCCCTCGAAACACATGGGTTTTCAGGACCGGTCACTGTAGGTGTGCGCAGCTCCTTCTGGAGAAGCGCCCTGGAATCCTCCGGAAATGCAGGGGGATTTGGATCACGTCGGGGTCACCAAATGAAGGCTAGTCACTGAACGCTCACATCAGATGGAATGCAACCCGCTAGGGAAGAAAGGCCCAAGTCGATCTTGTAAGGATCGCAAGTTTTAATCTTAAACACAGATGAGAGCAACAGCAAAGAACGCTGCTGCTAAGAACGTTTTGCCAAGAAATTATACAAGCAGGAACTTACAAAGAAACACATTGGCCCTCATTACGACCTTGGCGGAGAACCATGGTGCTATTTGCATTCTGACCTTGGCGGGGCGGTAAATCCCCAATCCCCATTTACCCTTCCCCATTCCCATTTTTGCCCCATAGGGCATAATGGGAGTGGGGAAGGCGTTAATTACGCCACCGTAAATTACGGTGGCGTAATTAACAACAAGGTCCCTTAGCGCCATGGATTTTAACGCCTGCAAAAAGCAGGCGTTAAAATCACCATGGCGCTACGGGAACTCGTACTCAGGCGGAAAGGGTCGGCGAAGTTTACGCCGGCGTAAACCCCTTTCCGCCTGGGTCGTAATGAGGGCCATTGTCATCAATGACGTAAACATATACAGTATAAACCCGTGCAGCTGGTTCGTGTGTGCCTGTACAGGATCTGCCTGCCCCATAAGGGATGCCAGGTCATTGGTTCCAGCCTAGTCCGTCCGTCTTCCATCACGTGGGTGCCGCGGAGATCAACTTCTTCTCACTGATGAAGGTTAAAGAACAAATGAACTATACTCCTAACACAATGCTACTTTATCATCATACTGTACACCTGTTAGGCTTTAAGACTGGCTCAAAGCAGGTTCTGGGGCACTCTAACCTCCACACACTCATTTCATCATGGGGCTCCAAGGTCTCCACCCTCGTTTTGCACTATATGTTATCCTTTCCATCACCTTTTAATACAAATCATACGATTGTCACTCAAAGACATGCACTGTATGTCCTCTTTGAAAATGTCAAGACTTGTTACTGTGGGGTTGGTGGTTAAAAGGCACTTGTTGCCATGGAATTCAGGGATCTTAAGGTTTAGTCAGTTATATGGGATATAACTTGTGGTCGCCTGGGGCTGGGCCAGGTCATCCTTTGGCCAGTGTGAGATAACATGCACACCAGCTGCTGGTCTAGGATTGCAGCCTCGAAGAGCACATTGCTTGCGGATAGAAAAAACATATTTGCAACACTGTTTAAAACAATGAATGAGCTTTATGGTGGTTGGGTTGTCCTCACAGGAGCTTGGGTATGGGTGGAGATTACCCTTGTCTCACAATTAGTGCCTAGTACATGAAATGCTGCGTTTGCCGTGCAGGCCTTATCTCCTAACTATGGTTACTAACATCTACATCAAATGCACTAATATCTATACAAAATGGCAGTCTTGCTCATGCCTTGGGCTATACTATGTGGGTTGATTATATTAGGGTGGGGTCCTACCACCGCCCCCCTGCTCCCTGGCCCATCATAGTGCTCTTGCCTTACTCTAAAGCGCTTAGGGGGTGTGGGACGGGGTTGCACTCTTCATGCTGTAATTGATCAAATAGCTTTGCCCTAATTGGACAGTAACACCTGAGACAGTTCGGGCTGTAACATCCCACCGAGGCGGACAAATCATATAGTGAATGGAAATCTGTTAGGTCAAAACTTTGTTGCATCCCATTGAACACCACAATCTCTTCCCCTTAATTGACCCTCTGGATGGACATTCTCTCCTGAGTTGTACAGCTTCTTTCCACGGCTGGAGGACCAAAACCACCATAAAGGGTACACTTAGAAGGTGGCCATTTTAAAACGCTTTTCTTCACACCGTAATCCCCAAGATGACTGTAAATCTGCATATAATATGCGATTAGGACCAATCTCCAAGAGAATTTGCCCAAATGTTGAAGTATGCATTTGACAGACTTCTCGTGAGCAAATACCAACACAGTACGGAGGCCATTAACACTTTTTTTCATGCTCTTCGAAAAAACATGCATACACAATTAGTGAGGGGCTTCGATGATTCACAAATTCTTAAATGGATGATTTCTCAAGCTTCAACGATTTATGAGGTCCTAAAGCCTACAGAAAAATAAAAACAACCCCAAAACTCCCAAACCACCAACAGCACCTACCACCGCAATAGTGGTAGGTCTGGAGTCAGGGGGAGTAAACAAATGCTCCTTCTACTATCAAAAAGACTGAGCCACAGGCAAGGCCCTCTGGCCAGGCCACATTGAGAGATGCTCAACCTTTGTTTCAAAATACAGATCTATCCGACACCAGTGTAGATGTAAGTCTATGATTCATGGGTTCCAGCCCCATCGTGGGCTACAGATACGCTCCCCCATAAACAGGGGGGAATCCAAATCAATGAACAGAATTTCTTGAGGGAAAGAAAATCAACACCCCTCCAAATCAATATTTACCCTTGTAATCCAAATTTTCAAAACAACTTCCCTCCACCGCCTCCTAGGTTCCTGGACAACAGAGCCCAGAAACAAGGGGAGTGGAAACCCAGAAAAAAAGTTTACACCAGTAATTTTTAACAATATCGAGTTACCTTGCTAGAGGGATAATTACCCTTCTAGTAGTCAACAAAGGTATGGCAAACACCTCCTTATAGATTTGAGGGAGGAGAAAAGATCTCTCGACTTGAGCAACTGGTCAAACAATGACAATAGGCAAACAATTCACGTAATATGGTCCTAGTGGAAGAGGAAAAAGGGAATATGTAGGAAAAGATATGCCAAGCTATGGGGGAAGCTTCCTTTCTACCCCATAAAAAGTCTCCTGAATTTAATAAAGAAATGCAAGAAATCTTGTAGCAACAACTTTTTCCACTGAGAACTTAGTTCAAAATAACTTAGAAAAATAGTGAAATTCCCCAGAAAAATCCAGACTAAATTATTTGCTTTCAGAGATGGTGTGACCCCCTAACTAAACGTGGGTCATACATGACCCTCCCAGAGGTTGGTTGCCATCTGATCGGAATACTCAGAGGATCGCTGCTGGCATGGGTGTGGTCAGCTGGGGAACTTGAAAATTAAAGATATAACAGTGGGGCTACAATGTGGCCACTGACCCTGGTCCTGGGGTTGTCGCTTAAGGCGGTACCTTTCACATGTTGGGCCCCAGAGCAGACCTCGCCTCACATTTATTAATGGCTGCGAGAATCAATTGTGCTAGGTTTTGGAAGATTCCAAAATGGCCAGGCCTCTCGTATTGGTGGGTCAGAATTTGGGAAGTAATCACATGGAGCAACTCTCAGCTCTACTATCGGAGGGAAGGAGCATGTTTACTCGGACCTGGGAACCCTTTCTCGATTTTATTCATGAGCGAGAACCCATATTGTTTAGGCCACAGCTAATGAAACACCTATTTCTGGAATAGCTGCAGTGCTGATGGGATATTCACTGGCATGGTCATGCATTTGGGGCTGTCCACCTCGCAACAGGTGAATGCCTGCTGGCAGATGCACACACAAGCTAATGTGATTATGTGGCGTGTCAATCGTGTGAAAGGTTGTTTTTTCTCTCTCTCTCTTTTTTGTTTACCCTTATTCCTTAGTTACTTCTTTTGGTGGAGGTGTTAGTTGGAATTGTAAAAATTGAGTTTCGATGAAGCACTGTTGATGGGACTACTGATTGTCATTGTTCATGATGCTGCTATTTAACGAAATAACAATAAAAAGACAACTTGGAATAAGAGAAGACCCTGTGTCCAATGGTATGAAAATAGAAACAGAGAAGATTGAAGAAATCGTTAGACACAATAAACAATCCAGAATAAGAGAAATTATAAAGCCTGAATGCCCTGAAATAGTAGAGGTATCCTCCAATCCTGACAGATTCTGAAGAATGTGCTCTGAAAAGAGAATGCAGCAAAGAGTGTGTTGAAAGGGGGCATACACCTACTTTATATTTTATTTCCAAATGTGTGTTTGTTGCGACAGTTTCCCAAGCTAACTCATGTGAACTTGCTCTCAAAGGAGGAAGTGCATACCTGGTGGTGACCACAGGTCTAGTTCAAGAAATAAATGACATAAAGAAAATGTATGCCAATCTGTCCAATAACTCACATTTTCTTTGTAAACTAAAATCTAAAGGAGGTAGATTATATGCCCCTGTCCAGAAAGAAGGTCAGAGTAATTTAGCAGCTCTGGTAGACATAGGGTCACAGATGACCTTGATTTCAAACAAATCTTTTAACTAACTCAACCTAGCAAGAGGATTGAGTCATAAGGCCCCCCTCAAACCTCTTCTAGGAGAACTCCAAAACTTTCATGGAAAGGATATTTCCCTCAATGGGATTGCCGATCTGGATATCAAAATTGGGCAATACCATCTGAAACATCCAGTTGTTGTCATCGCTCTAGAGGGAACACCCTGTTTACTGAGGAACAAGTTCCTTTGCAGGCTGTCCCCTCAGATTGTTTGCATGTACCAGGTTCTCTAGACCCAAACAAACCGTAGAAATCAAGCTGCAGAAGAGTTCCAATTATGTTATACTGAATGGCACTTGTCGCTTGATTGAACGATTCCCCCAACCAAATAGAATTTCATTTTAAGAATAAACAGGTTCCCGAGACAACCGTCATCTCAGTGGGAGTAGTGAGGGGACCTCTTCTGAACTCATACAAATGTATCTCCCTCCCAACAACAAGTGGTCTTCCACATCAGAAGGGGATACCCCGAAGTTCTTCACTCCGAGGACCCTAAAGAAATTCAAAGATCACCTGAACAGATTCCATAAAAAATAAATTCATAATTTGACAGGGTTTTTTGTTGTTGCTGGAAGGAGATTGCCCCACCAGCCCCCTAGAAGTGCCAGGGTCTGGGTACACATAAGGAGCAACAGAGCATTGGCTCTGCAAAAAGATGGCCAGCACCACAGCGAAGCTGCAAGAAGGGCCTTGCTGTCCCATTTTCATGCTTAGTAATCATCCTGATTGGCCGCACCAGGCCTTATCCACAATTGGTCCAGGGAGCTGGCAGGTGTTGACGGCCCCTTCCAAGGACCCCCTTTAAGGACTGCACAGAGTCCTGTCTGGACCTGTCAGGCCAATGGATGACGGATGCCAGACTGACTCATATGGTATGCACCACGCAAAACGCATGCATATATAATCATTTACTAATTCTGAAAGTGGCACGCATCCTGCCATTATCATCTAGCGTGCCACCCTCCTTCTTTCCTCCAGACACCCTGCCCTATCTCTCGAACGTCAGCAAGTGTCCTCTCTCAATGCTTAAGGGTGTCCCCTGGACCTCTACTCCCTGCTCAAGAAAGCACAGGCACATGTGCCTGGCATCGCGCTTTCCTTTGAGATACCCCCACTCACCAGCAACTCCACCTACTACCTACATCAGGAACAAATGCCTTATACTGAGTTGCATTTCCCCTAGAACTGTGCGAGCCCGCAAATGCTCCCGTCGACTTGGGCACAAAGAACATACACACCCACACCTTCGGCAGCATCCACACAATGGCTTCCTGATACCATACGCCCTGGCGAGAAAGCAGCGAGCACCCAAGTAGACCGCTCTCCAAGATTAGCCACTGCCCCACTAACTGGTTTGTGCAGCTCTACCGCCACAAGTGCACCCAAGATAAGAATGGCACTGAAACCATCAGATGCCGAGTTCATGCGTAACGACCAGTCAGACACACCTGCAACTACTATGTACATACCCTCTTCCATGCCATCTATACTACTAGCCAGAATGAGGCAAGGTCAAACAGCTCAGGCCCACTGGGGCCCGCTGCACCTAGCATCACCAAATCAGCCCGTGTTGTGAAACATGCCTCAATGGCACTGAGAGATGCCATTTGTATATTTGAGCACACTACCCTTGACACCGCAGGCACAACATGCTTCTCAATGTCAGTTGCCCCTGTCAGCCCTGCTGCCACATGCTCAGAAAAGCCTGCTGCCCTTGCAATTATTGATATCACTACCCTCTCAAAGCCTGCTGCCCCTGCATTTGCTGATCTAACTTGCATTTCATAGCCTGCTGGCCCTGTATTTGCTTATGTAACTTGCATTTCAAAGCCTGTTGCGCCTGTATTTGCTGAGGTAACTTTCATTTCAAAGCCTGCTGCGCCTGTACTTTCTGAATTTAACTTGCTTTTCAAAGCCTACTGCACTGTTTTTGCTGAGGTAACTTGCATTTCAGAGCGTGCCTCGCCTGTACTTTCTGATGTAACTTTCATTTCAAAGCCTGCTGCCGGTGTACTTGCTGATTTAACTTAAATTTCGAAGCCTGCCGCCCCTGTACTTGCTGATGTAACTTGCATCTCAAAGCCTGCTACCCCTGTATTTACAGAGGTAACTTGCATCTCGAAACATGCTGTCCCTGTATTTGCTGATGTAACTTGCATTCACAAGCCTGCTGCCCCTGTATGTGCTGATGTAACTTGCATTTAAAAGCCTGCTGTCCCTGTATTTGCTGATGTAACTTGCATTTACAAGCCTGCTGCCCCTGTATGTGCTGATGTAACTTGTATTTCAAAGCCTGTGGCCCCTGTATTTACAGAGGTAACTTGCATCTGAAAGCCTGCTGCTCCTGTATTTTCTGATGTAACTTGCATTTCAAAGCCCGCTGCCCCTACATTTGCTGACGTAGCCTGTATCTCAAAGCTGAACGCTCCCATAGGTATTGATGTCACCAGTATTGCAAAGCCTTTTGACCCAGTAATTGCTGATGTCACATGCCCACAAAATTGGTTGCCCCTGCATCTGCTGATGCATTGGTCATTCTAAAGCCCATTACCTCGACTAAGGTCCCTCACTCTAATACAGACACTATATCAACCTATCTCAAGGGAATACTTATTAATACTAGATCCCTCCTGGCCCACGGCCTTCACCTAGCTGATCTCATCTCCTCAAATAACCTAGACCTGTTAGCCGTTACGGAAACGTGGCTGCATGCAGCCTCTGGACCACCATGCTCCCTGACAATCCCTGACAGATACGCTATCCTCAGAAACAACCGATTAGTCATCAAAGGGGGTGTAGTCGCCATCATTGCTAAGAATCAGTTGGCCATCAGAGAAATACCCAACAAAACTCTTCAGACAGGATCTCATGCAAATCGACCCTTTCTGACACAACCACACTAACCATCCATCACATTTAGAGACCTCCTGGCCCCTTGTTATCCTTCGATGAAGACATCACACATATCCTCTCATGCGGCACCAAACCAACCTCCAAAATTATACTCCTGGCCGATATAAATCTAGGATTTAGTGACCCTTCTGGTGACAATACACATGCCTTAGACAGCTCTATTGAAGCATTGGGCAAATCCCAACTCATCACACCCCCCACCAACAATAATGGTTGCATGTTAGATTGGTTGGCAGATGCCAACTGCTATACTGACATAACATTCAACAAACACCCCATATCCCTGTCTGATCACAATATCATCCTTTTATCTATCCCTAATAACTGCCAAACTGTTGCCACACCACAACTTACACCAGCTTGCCTCTCAAGAAACACTCTCAACATCAGCCCAGCCAACATGCTACCACTACTTCAGCCGCTCATGAACTACCAACATTCAACTAATGACCCCAACTCCATGATAGAACTGTGTAACCAAACTTTCCAACTAGCCATTGACAACATTGCCCATATGAGCATTCGAGAACCAAAACCAATAGCTCACCTGAACGCCTGGTACACCCCTAACCTCAAAGCCCTACCCTCCTCCAAGCGAGCTGGTGAAACTCTATGGAAAAAATCCCCTATGGATGAGAATAAAGACCACTTTACCTCAGTATCTAAAACCTACAACAGGCCATCTTCCAAGCAAAAAGCTCAACCTACAATAAGCGAGTAGAAAAGGACAATTTAAGCTCAAGAGAGCTCTTTGCCATTCTGGAGAACTCTATTCACCAGTTCCCCCAGCAGACTGCTGCCTCAAAGACATTATCTGGTGTACCAATCTCCCAAAGGCCTTACTGGACAAAATCTCCTTACTTCAAACCAAAATTGCTGCCAGAAAAAAGAAAAAGAAAACTAACTCCAACGGAAATTCCCCTGCCCCCCCCACCTGTTTCATCCTCTCAATTGAGTTCACTCATATCACCATCCCAGAAATCAGTAAGTTCATCAAAGGCGTGAAGCATTCCAGATGCTAAGGCGACATCTGCCCTGTGCCACTCGTTAAAGGTTGCGCTGCCGAGCTTGCCCCATTCATGGCTTCCCTCATCAATAACTCCTTCTCTTCTGGTAACATACCTAACAAACTAAAAGATGCCTTGGTTCTCCCACTCCTAAAAAACCTACATTCAACCCAAACATCCCCACCAACTACCAACCCATCACGACAGTCCCCTTTCTACTTAAAATACTGGATAGAGCAGCTTACCTGCAAATCCAAAGTCATCTCAAGACTAACAACCTCCTTGGATTATGCCAATCAGGGCTACGGCGTGGTCACGGCACCAAATCAACTCTCCTGGACCTTAAAATCCAAATGGACGAGATCAGAGACAAAGGTAATCTGGCCCTCCTCCTTTTGCTAGACCTGTCTGTGGCCTTTGATTTAGTGGACCACCAAATCTTATGCTAACACATGTCAACAGCAGCTTACTTCTCTCCTAAAGCCATAGCTTGGATTGAGTACTTCCTTTCTAACCGAACAATGAGAGTCTTCTCCACCACCGCAGCTGACACTCCAGCCAGAGTCACCTTCAGAGTTCCTCAAGGCTCGTGGTGTCTCCCCAATGCTGTACAATATATTTACCAAACCACTTTTTTTCAACCTCCTCAATGACCTGGGTATATATTACACTAACTGTGGGGATGATGCCCAGATCCCCCTTCCCATCTCGGGTAATTACAACACTCATTAAGCAAAACATACCAAATCATCCAAGAATGGATGGCTCAAAATGCCCTATGCTTTAATGATGAGAAAACTGAGTTGCTCCTTGTGGGCACCCAATCACGACTAAATAAACTAAGCAAAAACTACAAATCCTTCATCATTGATGGAAATTCTATCCCAGTTTCTAAATAGGCAAAAACAAAATCTTGGGGTCTACCTGGATTCCTCGCTCTTGTTATCCAGAAAGGTAAACGATATATCCACAGCGGCACCTTATACATCCAAACTCATCAACAACTGTAGACCCTTCCTTATCTCTAAAAGTTACATCACTATTGCCAGAGCCCTCATTCTCTCCAGGATAGATTATTGCAATTCCATCTTCGCAGACCTGTAACATCAAGAAATTGCACATCATACAAAATAACACTCTCAGAGCAGTGCTAAATCTTCCCCAAAAGAGCGTAGCTCTACCCCCATGTGGAACGCCCACTGATTTTCCGTTCACGATTGCATCGTGTTCAAAACTCCATCACTCATGCACATATGTCTGTCTAACATCACCCCCAAATACCTGTCCAGATAATTCACCAAACCATTATCTAACAGACCAACCAGAGTTGCCCACCTGAACCGTCTATCCATCCCTAGATACAGGTTGCAAAGGGCAGGGGGCCGCAGCTTCCCAGTGGTGGCTGAAAAACATTGGAATGCCCTCCGACCTATTCAAGCAAGACCTTATTCAGCCTATGTAAACAAACTCTTTTGTATATGTATTGCTCTTTTGAATGCTATCCTCACCACTGCCGAACTGTATACCTTTGTACTTTTTTGTATGTAAAAACCACCCTGTATTGAAGAAACTACTCTGTTAAAGTCACCTGCTTCACTGTAACCAGTGCCCAGTTGCCTCCGGATTCAGCGCACTTTAAACATGTCAAAATAAATGAAACACACATTCTTCCCCATTCTGATATATGGAGGGAACGAGCCTTTACTCACCAGATTCTGTGTAAACAATGGAAAAACCTCCCATTCCATGCTTCAATTTGACAAAGAAATGCGAAGTTGGTCTAAAACACAAAATTCAAAGCATTTACTACCTAGTAGTTGCCTGTTAAATATTTATCGTTAGTGATACTCTTCATCAATTCACAATTCATTTGGATTTTTATTAATGTTAAAGTTTGGTCAAGACTTGGGTATACCCAATGAACTTTGACATTGTTGAAAAAGAATGTTGGTCAGATCAGCTATTGTCTTATGCTGTTGTTGTCCAAGTAATAGAAGAGGTTTCAACCCTGGGGCAGGTGTGACAATGTACTCAACCCAGCCAAATAAGGAGAACACAAACCCTGATAAATCAGGAAGTCTTTATAGATTTGAATCATATCCTTTAACAACAAGGATTGTCCCTACATCCAACACCACTGTTCTATCTAAATTATTATTATTATTATTATTATTATTATTATTATTATTATTATAAGAGTATTTATAGAGCACCAACCTAGCTCCGGGAAACAACGGAGCACTTTACAATTGCATGGTGAGGGAAGCAGAGAAACCATGAAGTGGGGAGCTTACAGAGGATATAGAGGGAGGTCAGTTTAGTAGCAAAGGATCTACAAGTAATCAGGGGACGAAACTGTGACAGCAGATCACCTAGTCTCGGGTAGGGTGGAGAGTAGAAGTTGTGTGGACCTAGGTGTTAGGGAGGAGCCATTCATTGAACAGGAGGGTCTTGAGAGCTCCTATTGGAACTTTAGAATCATGTGGATGAGTCTGATGTTGATGGGGAGGTGGTTTGAGAGTTCTGGGAGATAGACAGAGAATGCATGTCTTCTGGTTCTTTCCTTCCTGCACTGACAGAGTTCAAGTCTGCACATTTCCTTACTTCTGGTGGATCATAGGCCTACAGAGATGCTGAGTTTCTCAATAAGGTAGTTTGTGGAATTTATTGTGACAGCCTTGTAAATGATCCAGCAGGATCTGAAGATGATACAGGCCTGCATCGGAAGCCAGAATACTTTGACGAAGGTCGGCTGTTGTGGTTGAATTTGTGGAGTCCTTTCATGAGATGTACTGCAGCATGCAGGACATATCTCATCTAAATCTAAATTAATTTTAATGACAACACCATTTGAATATTGATGGATAAAAGCGAACCTCAAAGTATTAGTTTGGGTGCAAACACCTCTATTGGAATGGTGGTTGACTCTATTGATTTAGGAAATTGAATTATAGGTCCAATTCCTGAATATTGCTACGACAAGACAAACTGTATCCAATTAGAAAAGATTCATACCAAACAGGGTGGGAGGCATTTCTTGGTGTATTCTTCATGCCCCCACGGGGTAAAATATATTACCTATGCCACCATGGAAGGTGAGTATTAAGATGTAATCCATGGAACCCCCTGTCCATATAAACACCATCAAAAGAGATCTCTCTACCCAACTGGAGGATACTTCTGAAATATCAAATCCAGAGAAGTTGCCGGGTTTCCAGCAGATGGTCAAAGAACAGATCAGTCTGGCCAATGCCTGTCAGACCGAAGAACAATGAAAACAACTAAGACATGTATTCCTGGAACTCCAGAGTAGCTTCTCAGTTGACGCCTATGACTGTGGATATACAATTATTCATTCAACAACCATACTTACAGACTCTGAAATGGCTCCTGTGTTTGTAAGACAATAGCAGCTGCCTTCTGCGCCCATAGAATCACTCACAGATATTAACAGAAATCTGGGACTGTGGGATAATTTGTCTAAACCAAAGAACATCCCACTGGGCAACCTGGCAGTGGGGAGCCTAAAATCAAATGGACAATGGAGACCATGTGACGACCAGAGAGAGTTGAATAAATGGTTCCACTTGTTAAGATGGCCTCTTCCCTATATTGATCAAGGACTTACACAGATCCAAAGATCAAAGTGTACTCAGCCCTTGACCTGCCAAACAGTTATCGGAAAGTACCAGCCAATAGACATAAGCTGTGCATAATTATAAGCTTGCCTTTACTTTCAGAGGCCAACAATATACTTGGCCCTGCACGCTCAATACATTAATTCAGGAAATTAATTCAACATTTTCCTTCACAAGGCCCTGCCCCATCTGAGTGAAAGAGAAAACTTGGCCTATGTGGATGATCTGTTGATAAAAAACTCAACTGTGGAAGAAAATTTGGCAGAAATACAATTTGGTCTTGCTCAGTTGCAAAACACTGGTGCAAAATTATCTTTCCAGAAAGCACAATCGTGCAAAACCAGAATTAACTTTATGGGACATGAAATTACAGCTGAGGGTCTCAATCCCCAGAAAAAAGAAGGTTGAAGCACTGGTCAAATTAAAAAACCCCACAACTCTGCATGAGTTGTGAAGCCTCATTGGACTAAATAATTATAGTTGAAAATTAATTGAGGATTATGCATAGGTCACTCGACCTGTGGTCCACTTATTGGTGTGGTGAAGAGGGTGTGGGGTGAAGCACAATCCGAGGCAGAAAAGCAATTAAAGAGAAGCCAGTCCCAAGCTCCTTGTTTGGTATAACCCAGCAAGAATAAGGAGTTTGTCTTAGAGACTGTTTTCTCAGATACCTGTTTGACAGTGGTCATTTATTTATTTTTACATTTGTAAAACATGTAAACCCTGAGGCACCTGGGCGCTGTTGCGTAAATCAGTTACATGATACATACTGAAAGAATTACAAAAGATTAGAACATCACAATGTTGGGCATTCTCAATGGGCGAAAAAGTGTCTATGACCCAAGTGGGTTAATCAGATTAGGTGAAGAGCCAGGTTTTCAGTGCTTTGCGAAATGTCGAGTAGCAGCTCTCTGCCCTTATTTCCAAGGGGAGTGAGTCCAACAGCAAAGTACTCTGCTGCTAAGAACGTTATGCCGAAAAGTAGTACAAGCAGAATCTTATAAAGAAAAACCTCATCATACATGACATAATACATATGGTAAAATCCTGTGCGGCTGGTTGGCGTGCCCCTATGCAGGATCCCCCTACCCCATAAGGGATGTCAGGCCATTAGTTTCAGCCCAATCCGTCCATCTTCCGTCACGTGGGTGCTGCAGTGATCATCTTCTTCCCACATTGAAGGTCAGAAAATAAATTAATTATACTCCTACCATACGACTACTTTATCACTCATACTGTGCACTTGGCAGGCCTTAAAACGGGCATAAAGGAGGTTCTGGGGCACTCTAACCTTCACACACACATTTCACTCACTCCTGTCCATGCCATCCGGCTCCACGGTCTCCACCCTCATTTAGAACTCTAATTTATCGTTCCCAGCACTTCACAATACAAATCACATGATTGCCACTTCAACAATGTGCCCTGTCCATCCACTTTGAACCTCTCAGTACTTGTTACTTTGGGGTTGGTGTTCAAAGGGCACCTGATGCCATGGAATTCATGGGTCTTAAATTGTAGTCAGGTATATGGGATATAACTCAGGGTCGACTGGGGATGTGCTGGGTATGCTTTGGCCAGTGTGAGATAACATGCACACAAGGCACCGGTCTGCGATCGCTGCCTTGTAGGGCACATTTCTCTCTTTGCAACACTGTTAGAACAATGAATTTCTCCCTCTATCCAGGTTTCCCAAATCTAGGTGATTCTACATTTACAGTTTTGCTGCCAATTCGACTTGCCTCCCTCTATTCAGGTGTCTCAAATCGAGGTGTTTCTGTTTCTGCACTTACCGCCCAGACCCACCCACTTCTCACACACCCAACCCCAGCTGCACCATCCATACATGTGTGATCTCCCAATTAAGGGTGCATCCTGCCCACAAAATAGACACCATCCCACACACTGTGCAAATCAGAGCCGCACACTGGCATTCCAGTATGCTTAACGATACCCATCACACCCTACCCCAACCTTCTCCAATGCGCAGCCCATACTCCCAGCCCTCCACCTCGTCTCACAGCCCCCCTCACCCTCCAAAACCCCAAGTTATATGCCCAACCTCAACCCTTGCCCAACCCCCCTTTTCCCCACTGCTCCAATCTCCATGTACATCTTGCTCTGCACAATCCAGAGCAGCACAAGAGAGCGAGAGTTGAAAACATCGCCCCACTGAGCATTCCACACCGTCCATCTACACAGTGAAGTCAACTCTCCTACTCCATCCCCCCACTACCTCCTCACCTGTGCCCCCTCCTCTCACCTCTCCTGAACAACATGACCCCCCACCCCAATCTCGCTTCCCTTCCCTTAGTGCAGCAAGGGCAGCCCTGCCCAAAACTCTGACATTCACAGCCCTCCCCACCCTCACCCACACCCCATGATTCGCCCAAAAGACTAGAAAAGGCCCAGACCTCAGCCACCTCAGGTCACACTTAGCATCACTGATGCTCAAACCCAGATCCCAATCTCTGCCACCGCGCTATAGCGCCCAAACCTCCCCCAGCTCCCAAACCAGTTTTAGCACTATTTCCCTCCTTCCCCCTATCCCCATGTCCACCTCCACCCCCATGTCCTCCTCTGACACCCCTTGCCCTCATTCCACCATGACTAGCTCCCATCCTCACGTGCCCACCCTGGCCACCGCCTCTCTCAACCCATGCCCTCCCTTGGCCAACCCCTCCCCCAACCCACCGCCTTTACCCCCTCCTCCTCTCCCTTTCCCTCAACAATCCCCACCTCATCCCATCCAGCACTTGTAAACAAACCCCACCAAATCTCTTGCTTCCTCATCACTACCAGGTTAGTCTCTAAAAACAAATTTGACATCTTTGACCTTATCTTAGACGAAAACCTAGACATCATTTTCATCACAGAGTCCTGGTTTGCTGATGATTACGAACCCATTGCACACAAGGCCTTCTCACTGACTGCAACCTGATTGTCAGAACAGATCAAGAAGAGGTAGGGACTTGCAATCCTACACAAACACCACTTTCATCTGCTTATCAAGGATGCCTCAGCTAGCACCACAGACTATGAATCCCATCTTGTAAAACTCCAACTCTCACCCTTCACCTCGCACAGCTTCCTACACATTAACATACCTGCTGGCTACAACAAAAACTTTGCAGACATGCTCAGTGACACGCTGACAACTACCTTTAGCTTACATCCAGCACTCACCATCCTAGGTGATTTCAACATCTGGTTTGACTCCCCTTCACACTCCATGACCCTATTTCTCACAGACAGCCTAGAAGCCCTCAACCTGACAAAACACATCTCTATGCACACCCACACTGGAGGCCACACCCTTGATGCAGTCTTTAGCACCACAAAAAACATATTCACATGACCTCCATGCCCTCTAACATGGACAGATCACTCAGCAATCTTCTTCTCCATATGACTCACAGACGCAGACCACACCCAAGGCCATGCCCGGTCACAACCAACCTCCACACATCTCACCCCACTCTGGAACAAAATCATTATCACCCCGGATCTAGCCAACTCCCTCTTCAACTCATTCCCAGCACTCTCCCTCCGGGAAGGACCCCAACATCAAATTCTTCGACCACTGGCTCTCTAACACCCTCATACCCCTCACCCCAAAAAAAGGCCCTCTCAGAGACACAGCCCCACACCCAGGTGCTACACCAACCTCAAATCACTAAAAAAACCCTCAATCACCACCTGGAATGGACCTGGAGAACCAACCAAACTGCCCAAAATAAAAACCACCTTAGCAAGACTGACGAGGGCATACAGATTGGAAATCATAAAAACCAAGAAAGCATTCTGTAGGAACAGAAACCTGAACTCTACCACCAATCGACCCAACTCCAAATCCCTAAGCAATGCCTTATCAGAACACTTCCATAACACTGCTCTAGACAGACACTCTGCCATCATCCCTAAATTAGAAATAATGTTTCTGTCCATTACCCACTGCCCTTTCCCAGTCCAAATTCCCTCCCCATGGAAACCTTCACATCTTTTTCTCCAATCTCACACCAGGAGTTCCTCTCACTCCTAGCACAAAGCCACCCCTCAGGTTCCCCTGAAGACCCTTGCCAGCCAACCCTCCGCAAAATCTTCCTAGCCTCAACCAGTGCAGGCAGTATCAGAAGCTCAGTCCCTAGCCACTCCCTGATATAGGAACCTTCCCGGAAGCCTTAAACAACCCATTCCTCTAAATACCTATGCTCCACCCACTTTACCCCCAGAACTACTGACCCATTTCCAACACCGCTTCATGGTCAAATCATGGACCGCACAGCATACAAGCAACTCTGCCATTTCACTGAACCCAACAACCTCCTTGACCCTGCCTAATCTGGCTTCAGACCACTCTGAGGAATGCAGTCCTTCCTAGTGTCTGTTTGGGATGACCTAAAAACAACAGCGGACACAGAAATATGCACTGTATTCATTCTCCTTGACCTCTCTGCTGCCTTTGATTCCATCAACCACACCATTCTCCTAGACAGACTACACTCTTTAGGAATCAAAGACACTGCCCTCACTTGGATCTCCTTTTTTTATCTCCAATTGCTCACAAATCATGCTCCTCCACCCTTTCACCTCTACATCCCGATTGGTACCAAAAGGGGTCCCATGGGGAGCACACCTATCTCCCCTCCTCTTCAATATCTGTCTGAACCCACTCCCTGCACTCATCCGCTCCCACAATCATACCTGCTACAACTATGCAGACGATACCCAGATCATCCTTAAAATCCCCAAATCTCCAGGCTCCACGCATCCAGATCTCTCATAATGCCTCTCAGACATTGACTACTGGATAATGACCAACCAACTCATCCTCAATCCTCAGAAAACAGAAATCCTAGTCTGTGGGAAAACAGCTCTCCTTACTCCATAGGCCCTACCCGGGCAACCTCCACCTCGGTGAAAAGCCTTGGACTCACACTGGACATGGACTTATCCCTTTCCCAACACATGAACTCTGTATCCAGATCCTGCTTCTGCCACCTTCGCATCCTCAGGCATATGTTCCCATATCTCACTTATCGTCACCGTTTCTCTGCCCCACCATCCTCTTCCGCTTAGACTATGCAAACTGCCTTTATCTAGGCATACCAGCGTTTCAGCTAAGGAAACTGCCAAGAATCCAAAACGGAGTGGCCCACCTGCTCGTTAGCCTCCTTCCCAGAGAACACTTCAATCCTACACTAGGAGTCCTCCATTGGCTCCCTATTGGTTGATGCACTACCTTTAAAGCCTTGTGCATCACTCACTGTGCCATCCACAACACTAGCCCGGAATTCCTCCAAGACAAACTCACTCGCTACCACCCCTCAAGGACACTCAAATCCATCACAGCATCTCTCCCAGTAGTCCCACACTACTGGGCAGATTCTCCTTCTCCATCGTATCGCAGATCATCTTCATCTTCATCTTGTATCCTGGCTTGCAACATTATGTGTTACTACTGACTTCTGCAATTGTATCCGCTCTCTACTCTTGCTTCGCCACTCTTTTTGACTGCTTACTCTCTGTTCTCTCCTCCCCACGCCTCTCCCTTTTCCTATCTCCTCCCCTCCTCCCCTTACTTTCTTCTATGCACTTACTCTATCAGAATTCTCCCTGGACCTAGTATGATAGCAACCTCGTCTATCGCTCCCCCATCTCCTTACTGCCCCTCCCTCCAGCACTATCTGAAACATTGTCAGGCCTAGTATGTTAGTGCTTGTTTTGTTCCTCCCTTCCCTTTATGCACCACTCTCCCTCGCCTTTTGTTTTCCTCCGGCTCTACCAGAAATGTCGTCAGGCCTAGTACGGTAGTCGCCTGTCTGTTTCCATTTCCTTCCTACTCCTCCCTCCCTTCCTTATCTATGTCTTAGCACTTGCACTATCTGAAATCTCGTCAGGCCGAGTACGATAGTTAATTTCACATCCTTACTGTTCATGGCCTGTAAGAATGTCGTTGTTCCCTTGTTCCTGATACTCCTTATGGAGCTCACATCTCTCCGGTGCTTTAGACTCTCCACTGATTCCGGGTGGCCCAGCGGGTGGAGTTTAAGGCTTTGTGTATTGTCCATCGTGCCCTTCATAATCAGGGAGCGGAATACCTCAGAGCAAAATTCACCAGCTACCATCCCGCCCGCAACCTCCGCTGTGCCACAGCTGAACAGCTTTTTGTGCCAAGACACAATTGTGACCGGGTTGGCGGCTCGGCCTTCTCCATCGCCACAGCAGCTCTGTGGAATTGTCTCCCACTCGCCATCAAAAAAACCTCTAACTGTCTTGAGTTTAGAAAGAGGGTTAAAACCAATTTATTCTGGTTCATCTAGGCATCTGCTCTCTCTCTCCTCAGCGCCATGATGCCTCTGGGTGACCATGCGCTTTATAAGATAAGATAAGATACGATATGATAGGTTATTTATTTATTTAGATAAGATAAGATAACATAGCATAACATAACATAACACCTCTGCCATTAGTATACAGTGACAATTTATGAAAATGTGGTCTAGCTGGGCACACATCGAGTCTCTGGCACTAGCACTCTATCCTAAACCACCAACAGCACCCCCCCCCCATTTGCCTGACCTCCGGACTGCTTACTGGAGCTTAGCCAGTCCACCTAAGTCTTAACATGGCAAAATGCACACACACATCCTAAAATATAACTCTTAGAATCTCCCACACATGGACATATAAATGGGGAAAGGGCACTATAAAAATGGTGAATACTACAATGCAAGATATATTGAGAAAGTATTAAATATTTTAGAAGTGTATGTGCTCCTGGAATTATAGATTTGATAGAATAGGGCCTCTGGTGAGTATACCGGGGGATCCCCTGCCTTGTTCTCTGTGTAATGATCTGTCGAAATGTGGAAGACCCTGTGGATAAGCAAGAGGATAGGCCAGGGGAATTCCCATGCCCAAAAAATGGAAGAGTCCAGAAATAAGACAAACACCTGTTTTATTTAACAAACCCCATATAAGACAGGGGCAGCATGAACATCAAGCAAATCTCTGTGACCCTCGAGTAATTTCAACCGTAAAAGGGGGTGTAGCATCACAATTGACCTTTCATTTAAAAAAAACTAAAGTGGGAAGAGATTGTTTAGGGGAATCAACTAGATATATATTGTGTAGTGGCCAGTATATTCATTGATCAGGCTCTATCTACTAACTCCGCCTGAGACCAACTTCTAAGTAGCTACAGGTGAATACATGTCATCTTTACAATATTATATTGGCTGATGCAACAATGTGTAGAGTAACATAGACACAAGATAGGGATTGGTCAGTGGTGGCTTTCTCAGCCGGCACTCTGGAAGGTTACCAGCACATTAGCACAATGGGGGGTAGTGAGAACGGCACCAAGTTGCTACTTGTTCCAATAAGGTTGCCATGTAGCTTTTAACATTGCATGACCTTGTATCTTTTGTCCCGAGAGCTGGATGGGAATGAAGGTCTCTGTCTGTCTGTGTCTGATTCTAATGAATAGACATGATCCTCTAACTGTCCATCATGTGTGTGGATACCACATTTTGGATTATTCTGTTCAGCATTTATGAGAATTTTAGTTCCTTTTACTCTGGTGTTGTTACCTCCCTTGTCCTCTAAAGATTTATTTGAGCTACTTTCCTCTCAACATTAATTCTGAGTTGGTGAGAATCTGACCTTCGAGCATTACTTGTTTCTTTAATAATCCAAGAGAACTGTGTCTCACGTCTGGGAACTGGCATCGTTTGTATCTTCGGGTGCTGATTCAGACCTTAATTTCCCAGGTTACCTTGCCAAACAAATGCTCCTTGTTGTCTTGGCTGTTCGGATTGGGTTTTTCTGCTAACTCAGCGAGCCAGGTCCCCCTGCAACGTCAAATCTTCTCCACTGTCTCCCATTCACCCACATGTGGCTGCATCATCCATCTTGTTTTTGATGGCCACTCATTTTAGTTTCATTCTGCATTAAGCAAGCTTTATGTGTATTATGATGCATCTTGTGTTTCTGCGTAAAATGAGACTATATTTCTTTTAGGCTAGTGAATGCAAGTATATTCTTCATGTCTAAATGCATATTGACCTATTGTTCGTGGTGGATGCATATGTCCTTCGTGTCTAATGCACCTACGTGTGTTTGTTTCACTGGTGATGTCATTTACAGTCCACACTTCTGTTCACAGCTCGTTCATGTCCTCAATATATTGCAAGTTCATTTCTTCTTCAATTGATCAAGGATAAGGGCAGTAGGGCTGCCTTATTAAGTAGCGTCTCTCCCACCTGCGGTATAGTGTTGGTGAGGGGAATAGGTGTCATAGACAATGCACTTCTTCCACTTCTATATTATTGAAATGGGGGAGGGTTTGACGTAATGAATGCCACTTGCATGTGCCTCTCTTCATTCCCCCCTCTGGTCGAGTCCTAAAACACATTTTGTTCAGGCTCCTCCGACTGGTACAGCATCTTGGGGATCCATATCTTGGCCACTGCCCTCAGGTCACCATCATTCTTCAAATGTTCATCCATTGTCCAGGTCGTATAGCTGCACTCCGAGTCTGGTTTCACCACACCCAACATCCCATGTAATTGCAGGTATCCCCGGGATAAAACAATGTTGTACCTGGGGGAACAACAGAACTTTGTTTTAGGTGGGATTGGAGTACATCAACAGTTGTGTGTTTTAGTCTGTCTTAGTGTCCATGTCTATCATTATCTGCATGCCCACTGTCTTCTGGGAAGTTTTCTTGCATTGGGCTATGGCTCATATAATGACGCTGAATCCGAATAACCCTAATACTAAAGCAACTATAAGTACTTTTAGCCCATTGGCCATCCAGGAGGGGATCCAGGAGAATATATACGTGAGCCAATCTTTGTCCTCTCCCCCTGCTTTTGTCTCCTCCTCCTCCTCTATTTTAGCGTGCAGGTCTGATAGCAGGGTGATGGCTTCTGGTAGGGTCCCGTTTTCTTCATCATTGGCAGGTTTGTAGGTACAACAGGACAAACTGACCCTTGTGCATAGCCCACCTTCCATAGCTGTGATGAGTTCAAGGACATATCTGTTTTGAAGAGTCATGAGACTCTCAGCTCTGAGCTCCTCCTCTATTGCGTTAAAGCCCTTCACTTTTGAGTTGATTATTTGTAACAGCTCCCAACAGGTAATTGGTAACCATTTGGCATTTACATTTGTTTGTCTCCCTGGAACAACAGAAGTGAAGAACATTTCTGTTCTACTGAACAGTCTATGTTCCTCTGGTATCTTATTAAATGCTGCCTCCATTTTGCTGGAGACATAATTTCCTCTTTTTACACGTTTACGTTCCAGAGACCTTTTCTTTCTCTGGTGTGTATCCATTTTGAGGAACTCCTCAATTTGTATGTCCGTCTGGGGTACTACCAGGACTGGTGTATTGAGTAGTACTAGGGAACACACTCCTTTGCAATTTGGAGGCAACTGCATGCAAGCTTTGGAGCCGCAAGCCCAATAGTGATCCATAAGTACTGCAGTGCAGACCTTCATACCAGGTATTTGTTATATGCGTTTGCACCCTTCATTTGCTCCAACCTTTACTGTGCTATCATTCTGGAAACATAGAGATGCATTGTCAAGGGATATTATGGGTACAGGGACTGCTTTGTTTTCTACACTCAAGAGCAATTTGGAATACTCCGCCCATTCATTGAGGTACTCATGATTCTCTGTCTGTACTACTTCTACTGGCACTGTCAAAAGTGCCTCGGTTTGGCTGTCTAGTATGTATTGTATAATTGTATCCCTGCTCCAGTAGTCCTCTATCATTGCTTTTGTTTTTATGTAGTTATCCTCAAAAGAAAACATTTTTTCTGACATCCACCACAAGGTAGCCCATTTCCCTTGGTATTGACATGTAGTTGTGCAGAGCACCAAATACATTAGGCACTGTGCTCTAGTTGCTGGGATTTCAGTGGCAACACATGTCCTGGAGTCTTCCATGGCATATGGAATAAGAGAACACACATAGCAGCTCTCCCTTAATGTCTCTCTCCCCACACAGGTCATGTGCTGGTACCACATATTATTGGTCACATGGGCCAAATTAGTCATATAAGATTCTATGTGTTAAAGTTGTTACTGACGCTCCTTTTGAGACATTTTATTTCTTTAGTGGAACTGCTGAATGGCTGGGTCACTATGTCATTTACATGGGGAACAGGGATAGCATTAGCATGCTTTGATTCATGTGTATGGTAAAGAGCTGCTTTCTATAGCATTAAGTAAAGAGGTAGAGAGCAGAATGCAAAAAATATTGCTACGCCCTTTGTGCCCAGATGTCTCAATGTCTCAACTGTGCACACGCATTGCGTTGTCTTTGGGCCATTTTTACTCTCGTTAGTAAGGCAATAATTGATACTCTATCATTCTTGAACACATGCTAACCCTCATTACAACCGTGAGAATGGCATAAAGGAATGACTGAAGAGGCAACATATAGTAAATATTTCTTGCTTATCAAAAGTGTTCCTCTTCTCTTAAACTGCAGGTAAAAGTCTCTTTAAGGACACAGTTCATGCGAGCAGATTCCTTTTCTGTATAAGGAAGGAAAGTGTGCCTGTGTGTATGTGCTAATACTCTGTGTCTATCCCCTTAGGTCCTGCCAATTCTGTTGCATTCCCCACTGCTTCTAGACACCCAAGCTATCTGGCCCACTTTCCCACATGCCCATTATTGCTGAGCTGGCCCCATAAGTCTGAGCTGTCCTCCATTAAACCCTCCTCCTTGTGGGGTCTGAAATCCGCCCCTCTCCCTCTAGGCACACCTCCTCTTCCTCAGGGCCAGTAATTGTGCTTTCCTTTTCCTGAGAAGCTCCCTCCTGCCATTGGCTGATAGTGCAGTATGTCCTGCATAGCCACTCCCTCTCCACTTGTCAACATAGTCCTCTTCCATCAAGTACTTCGACAATTTTTTCACAACAAACTTTGCTTCTTCTAGCTGGCTCTCCTCACATTTCTTCCTAGCGTTCTCTATAGTCAACTGAATCTCTGGCCATGGCTTCGCCTCCATCTCCATTAGTTTCTTCCATTGCTTCTGCACTGGTTTGGGCAATCCCTGACATAGTATGTGAGAGAAAAGGGCTATTGTCTTGTCCCATGGTTCACAAGTCTCAAGGCACCAATGCTCTTGCATCTCCTGAATATTTTCAACGGGGTCTTCATCTTCTCTCATCTTGCAGGTCATGATTGTGCTCATGTCTGACGTTTCAGGATACTGTACTCTTTGGGCCTTCTATACGGCTGCCCTACAATTCTTAAATGGTGCCCTGTCATGAGCCGTGTTCTGTGCCGTCAGCACAGGTTAGCCCACCCGTACCCAAATATTGTCAGCTCTCTCGCCAATAATCGCAGCGAGCAAGCTTTTATGTCGTCTACTGCTAGCGTCATTTTTGCTGTTAGTCGTTCTAGCTCATAAATCCATTTTCCTGCCCCTGCTCTTAACAATGGTAATTTACATCTCAAATCATCTTTCACTATTTGTGGCCGGGGCATGTATTGTGGCCTTCCTCCCCCCTTTTCAAGCAATGGAAATTGCGTTAGCTCTACAGTACTTTTGGATTCATTCATGCCCTCCGTTCGAGTAAATGCCCTCATCATGCTCACCCTCTTTTGTTGTGGTAATGCTCTCAACCTTTGAGCGTACGGGGTAATGTCTTCTAAGCTCTGCAATCGTCCTTTTGAGCATTTATTGTGTTACAAGTTCATATTTTTCCCCCTTCTATCTCTTCCCCCTCAGACCACTACGCACCCCGTTTTGGGCTTGCTTCTGTGGAGACACTGCATGGTTTTTCGCTGCTCTTTCTCACCTTCACCTTCCCCCTTTTCGTCATTTGATCCCATTGTCCCACAACTATCTTCTGTTTCCTTGTTTTCTTCGTTCTCAAAATTCAACCGTGTTAACATACTTTTTCTGGTGCTGTCCTTTCGTTACCTTTTCCAATGAGCTTGGTTCCTTCCTCTGCTGTGACCCCGCTGTGCTTCTCGCTACCTTAAGGGTAGCACCACTATACCTTCTGCTCCAATACAGTATCCCACTCCTCCTTTGTGTCCTTGCTCCCTCCTCCTCATTGGGAAGTGTGTGATTTTTAATTATCTTTTCCATTTCTCTAAAGCGTCTGTCCCAAATCTTATCTCTCTCACACTCCTGTTAATTAATTTTTTCCTTCTCTCAATGCATATGCTCCTGAAGGAGGTTCTCAATGTCTTTTCCATCATCTCTCTCTTCCTAACTCTACCTCCCTCTTTGCCTTATCTTCTGCTTCCTTCTGTCTTTCCCTTTCCTCCTTTTGTTTTCTCACTCTCTCCCTGTCCTCTCTCTCCTTCTCTCTTTCTGCTTCTTCCAATTCCCACCTAATCTTCTCCTACCTTTCCTTTTCTTTTCTTTTGTTTCCCTTTCCTTCACCTCTTCTATTGCCTTTTCCCATTCTCTTTCTTCCTTTCTTCCTCTTCTAACTGCCTTCTCCACTGTGCCTCTTCTTCCCCTTTCTACTGCCTCTCCCGCTCTTTTCTCTGTCTTTCATGTCGCACAGTCTTTTCCCATCTAGTTTAAGCAATATCTGTCCTCTACCCATTTAATCGAGCTGGCTGCTGTCCCTTCCTTGTTATTTTCTGCTACCTTTGCCTGCAGCTTGCAGCGCTCCTTATCTTCATTGTGTGCAGACACTGGATTTCAGTTACTCAGTATGGCTCCATTTATTTTGTCTTCTCTATTATACGCAGGGGGGCACTTATACGGGATTGGTGTAGCCTGCCATTGCTTTCAATTATTTCAATGGGTAAAATCCCTGAACCTCAGTTGGTGGGTCGGTATTCTGGAGAGGAGGAGGAGGAGCCATGGGCTCTTCGCCCCCACATCGAGCTGATTGAGAATTCACTCCCTCCAGGGTGGGTCCTCCACCTAGTCCCCCAACAACATCCATAGCTCCAGGGTGGAGGACCCACCCTGGAGGGAGTGAATATCCTGTTGTTCAACCGCTTTCCCTTATATGCAGCATGTCAATATGTGGTCATGTGTTGCAGCACAGAGACTGCCCTCCGGGGCCATGCTTTAACCATATTGCCCACTGTTTCATGAGCCCATTCTGCATTATGTTAACAAATCTTAGTCTTATACCACAGAAGGCACTTGCACAGGTGCATAAAGGGAGTATGCCCCATGATGGCACATCACATTTTTGACTGCTGATATTTACTTGACCTTAAAATGGGATCTTTTTGTACTCAAAAGTTGGTACACTCTACTGTTCCAATTTCTCATCAACAATCAATCTGTATTCTCCAAATTTCAATACTCTTCGGACCTTTCCACAAGCCTCTCTGGCTTCACCAACACCAAGTGGGGATCACACCACTAACGCTGCCCACACAGCAAGCTCTATCCTTGAAGGCCAAACCAAAGCTTCATGTACTCCTAAAACACAGACCACAATCAATACCACCTTGTTGCCACTACATCAGGCCACCTCCTCAGCCTTCTGCTGTTACCTTGCACCCCTAGAAAGCAAACTCTTTTTGTTACTGTAGTGATACACAAAATTGCAACCTTGCCAATCAGGGCTTTAGATGACAGCATTAGCCGCTGAAACACAATAGTGTATTCAAAGTATGTGCTAAAAATGCTGACAGTAGTCTGTTGTAGCACTTCCATTATGCAGTAGTGAGCTACAAGGAATATGCAGGCCTAGTATGAGTGATAGGTCACATTATGCATTGTTGATAGACAGGCAGGGAGAGGGCCCTAGCTCTGTAGCTAATGGACATTTTTGGAGTGTTTGGAACATTATGGCACCTATATAGCGCTTAGATAGCCAGTCTTAAGCGCTATGAACATTAAGCTATGAGTGCATGCCTTTTAGAGCTTGCAGATGGGGTTAATACATCCCTGCTTCCCTTAGAATATTCTGCCTCACTAACGGTAGCCCTGCATGGCCCCAAGCTAATCTCCTTTTCTCTGGGAAGGCACTGATAAGACATTCCTGCGCTTTGGCAGATGGGCTCCAGGGAGCCAGGGAGGGGCTCAGGAGAAGGAGCAGTGGAAATTAACAGAGTTGTTTTTTTTCCATGAGCCAGCCTATATTTTGCACAGGGAAAGTTCTGGAACTGTGCGTCACAGACGGGCAGCACGAGATTATAAAATACACATGCTCACATGACTCGGGTGGGAGATCGTCCTGTGGACTTGGTTCGTGCAAGATCAAGTGCCCGGAATTTTGGAGATCTTGACGGCATCCTGCAGCGCTGTCCTCTGATGAGGGCCAGGGTCTCCCAGTGCTGATTGAAGGGGCGTAAGACTGTGTTTCTCTATGTTTCTCTATGTTTATCTAAGTTCTATGTTTCTCTATTTTGCATTTCTCTAAGTTTTGTGCTTTGTAATCTTCTGTAACTTGAATACCAAATGTATATGAAATTCACTGTTTAGAATAAATACTAAAACTTATTGAAGGTGTCATTGTCACTAGCATGAGTTCACTGCTCGGCACAATAGAACCTGTATTTTGGGCTGAATTGGGTAATTATTGCTCCCGAGGGCTGGTCCCGAGGACGATTTGGCCCATATCAAGACATTTGGTGGCAGCTTGGGGATTTGTGTAGAGCAGTGCCTTGCTGTGAAATGACAAATTGTGTGAGAGAACACAGTGTAGAGTGAAGAGCAGGCTGTCGCATTTCCTTGGGGGTCTCACTGCAGCTCTGAGACTTCAAAAGACAGCAGCGTTGTGTCGGCTTGCCGTGGCCGATAGCTTGTGTGGTTAAGACTCCCTTCAGTAAATCAGTCGTGACTGACTTATTGCTTGGGAATGGAGCCAAGGGAGTACAAGTCGATAAACAAGCGGGAAATGGCTTTGTTTAAAGCGCTCCGATGAATGGTCAAGAAAGATGTATGTTCAATTAGGAAAGAACTTTATCATGCGGTTTCCCCAGTTTAAAGTTGTAATTTGAAATGCAAAGTGAGACGGAGTTCTCATCTCTATTCTGTCATGAGGGCAGGGAAAAATAGTTGCAAGGATTTGACATGCAAATTGTGAACAGTAATTCAACCATTGACTCAGCCCCAGTGTGCTAGCGAGTGGGGGGCTGTAATGTTCGGAGGCGAAGGTTCGCTTTTTTGATGTATGCTTTTGAAGTGTTGACATTCCTGAAAAATAACGTGGGGAATGAGCCGTGCTTAGGAGAAAGAGTAACATCTGTGCTGAGAGCCTAAAGGGTTTGTTTTTCTTTTGGCAACTGTAAATTCCATGTGCTAGTGGTGGCGAATTCTGTTTAAAGGAAGCACACTAAAACGACTATATTGCATTTTAAGCTGTGCCATGCTTATAATGGGTGAGAGACTCACTTAAAAAAGAAAGTGAGTGATGTTATTTGGATTTTCGATTTTTGTGTATTGATTTGAAACTGCAGAATCAGTTTGCAATGGTTTGGGGGGAAAAAACAATTTATATTTTTCTAAATTGCCTCTAAATTGCCCCTGGAGTATTTTTGACTGTTCCCACGCTATGCCATGGATTTGTACTGTTGCCTTATAAGTGATGTATGTTTTTGGAAATAGTGACCTGTTGACTGTGATACATGGTGAAAAAATGTTGTTGACACAATAACAGCCCACAAGCAATATAGAGTGTGGGTTGCTCTTGCAGAAAAAACCGTGCAGGGAGCTGCACTAAATATGGCATTTTTTAAATGCACTGAAATAAGTGGTTATATTCTGGCAATGGTACAACAGAATGAAAAATCTGTGTGTGATAAGATAGCACAAAGATTTAGTGGGTTGTGGGTTCTTTTGAAAGATCGCACATTGCATTGGAGTGAGCTCGTGAAGCCAAACTACAAGGTTACGAGAAAAAAGGAAAGAAAAAAAAAACGTATGCTTTTAAATGGGACATTAATCAGTTCAAAACAGGCTAAAAAGACGCTTTGACATTTTGCAAAATTACATGGAGTAGAATCTGATGACAAGAAAAGTGCCTCTTTTGAAAATAAGAGTCTTGCTGTGTGTGCAGAGCTTGTGCCTTGAAGCTGTCTTGGGCGAGGTGCAGGAAGGCAAACAAAAGCAGAATACTGCACTCCTGTTTAATGGTGTTTCAGATATGGGAGCTTTTCTGAGTTGCTGGAACAGTGCAAGAAAGAGTTAATCTGAATGAACTGTCTGAAACGAGTGCCTTTCCATTGAAGCCGCCACAGTTTAAGAATTATAGAGCAAAGAGATAAGCTTGCTGCGCGAAAGATAAACAATGACATTCCTGCATTCCATCCCCTGTGAGAGACACCGCAGCGTGAGCAAAAAACTGAGGAGAGGGGGTGCAAAGACAGAAATGCTGATCAGAAGTAAAGAATTTGCCCAGTAACACTGGAAGGAAAACAAAGGCTGCATGCAGGATGGCAGACGGGCACATCACATCTGAACATTCACATCTGAACATTGGGGAACCTGTGCATCTGTGAATGGGCTAAGAAAAGACAGCTGCCCATTCCAACAGACATTGCCATGCAAACCGCATTCCCATGCACCATGTGATGTGATGTGAAGTGAAACGCTATTGCTGTGCAAGTTGCATCCCAGTGCTCCATGTGATGTGAACTGAAGTAAAGCGCTGTGCACTGGAGAAGAAACCTCTGGGCGCTTTGAGAAGAGAAAATACACAGCTGGCAAAATGCAAGCTACATTGCCAGGGCTGGAGTAACTGACAAAGACATTATGGCATTCCAGATGGAAGCAAAACTGACAAAAAGCGCTTAGCCGTTTTGCAAGAGACAACATGCAGAGCGGGGCTATGGAGTACAACATGAACACTGCACATTAGCCATGATCCAGAAGCCTCACGGCTTAGTGCAAGAATGAATGATTTGTTGAAGCAACAAAAGAAACTGACTTAGACTATAACACCCTTTGAGAAAATGATAAGTGAAAAAACCAGAGGCTTGAAAGACACTAGCTGTATGGAGAAAAATAAACAAAGCTGCTTGTGCAACTGCAGGCGATATTGGACTGAAGGACTTTACCTTTGAAAAATGGAGTGATGCCAGCAGGGCAAACTAAATCAAGATCATGAGACACTGGAAGCAAGTTGGCGCCTGGCATTCGTGATCGCTTTGGTGAAAAAGAAAAGCATTGTGCGACCTGGGTACTTATCATATGGCTTTTGTAAAAGCACAGATCAGTCTGAGGTACCATTGACCAACTATGATCGCATTGCACAAATGAGTTTGTGATTAGGCAGTTACACCCCGTATGGTTGAGTGTAAATAAGCCCCCAGAAACATGCAGAAGGGTGATAAATAATTGCAGTAGCAATGATAAAGTGTGTAGTTACCTGGTGAGACTTCTGAAGATAGGGGTGGTGTTCAGGGAAGGGGTGGATAACGCTGATATTGAAGTTTTGATGACATCCTAACATTTCTGTTTGTATTTTGCCTAGGCAAAAAAGCAAGACAATAGCGCGCCATGTACAGAAGTAGATGTATTCAATTTGCGGGTGACACTGATCAGTCAAGCAAACTGTGCTCAGAGAAAGCGAGTCAACTTTAAACGTGTCCTGCACCGCACTCAATACTGTTAGCATGTATGACGTATGAGGACATTTGTTCTGCAACCTGCGAAAGGTGTCCAACAGAGTAATAACTTTTGCTGAACTGGCACGGTGTAGATTTGGCTAGTTATCAAATATTTGATGCTGCACATTCAAATGATTCAGTTGCTGGAAATAACTTAATTGACATGTCTTGCCTTTCTTGTTTAAAGGACTATGGACAATGAGTTGTGGACTGTAAGATCATGCACCACAAACAGCTGTGTGACACAGCACTTGAATGCTAACACATTGAAAAATGGTTTTTAAATGCACTTTTTGAGATGAATCTGAAAAAACGAAATGGTTTTGCTCTTCCAACTGAATTGCTTTAACCAGAGATGCTTTGCTTTTTGAAAAAAAAAAAAAACCTCTACGTTGCACGTAGGCAGGAAAATGACTTATGAATTGTTGGGGCAGCAGAAATATGCAAGCAGGAGTGTAATTTATTTTGAGATAAGATGAGTGCGCACATCAAAGTCACCTGTGCGTAGGTTAAGATTCTTAATTGAAGTAATGCTGCCAAGTGTGTGAGCTCTAATTTGAGATGGTAACCTTTGAAACACTGGATACTTTTACAGCCAGCTTAAGGCAGGTAAATGAAACCATGACTGACTAGTTATTTGATTTTATGACACAGTGTGTGACACGGTTTTTGTTAAACCAACCAGTTTCATGTTTTTGTGGGGACAGCTGTCTCCAGCACACTAATGCAAAGAGTCACCTTTTGATTGTAGACATTTGGAATAATTCTTTGGAAAAGCGCTACAAATGAGTATCCACATGGAATTGCTAGCGTACTGGCCTGGCACATTGTCAGACATCTTTTGTCACTGACTCATATGACTGGTGTCTATGAAGTCATAGGCCCAAATGTTTCAGTGAATGGATACAACGATTTGTTTAAATTTGTTTAATGTGATGTTTTTCTGACCAAGAACTGCAGCGAGTGTTCTCGCCAAGATTTTATGGACTATAACTTGACTAAATGCATTTTACACAATGGTGTGATGAAACAGCCACTGCCGGAGGGTAGTATTGTGTTTGTGGCTAAAACTAATATTGTATATGGTAGATATCCCACTTGAAGAAGGGTATTCTCCAAGTCACAATAGGTAGATACTGTGAACATGTTAGATTTTCCAGTAGTAAGGCAACATGTAAATTGTAGGCTGGTAATGCACACCTCCATTATTACAGTGATACACTTAGACATAGATTTATCATGAGGCAATGTTTCCTTAGTACTACCAAGCTGCTACAAATGGAGTCCATTTCTATGGCCCATCACTAGAGTGCGCGTAGCTAGGGAGCTAGACTCATTAATTGCAGGAGCTTTATATGCTTGTGACATAGAAACTGTGCACAATAAGCTAGCCACTATGGGTTCTGATGCCAGCTCTGCTATATAAATTCTGGCCTAGTGGGGCCTATTGATACGCCCAACACTGCTACAAGTATTGGCAACCACTGAAGATGGCAGAATTTTAGGTATGAAGACATTTTTTCTGCCATAGGGCAGGTCAACAAGACTGCTAAATACACACGATGCATTGTATGGCAAACATTGTTTAATCAGCAGGTGTTGGCTTTTTACTGAGTGGGGGCGACCATCCTCCACACACTGGCACGCAGAGCTACAGTTACCAGCATACATATGGATGAAATTGCTTGCTTTTGATTGCATGAATAACACATGCCATGCCTTGATGTAAATTAGTAGAATTGTTTTTATTTAGATAACCTGGTGCCCATGGGTTCACCTTGTTCACGAAATTAGATGGTTTCTGGTTGGGTTCCACATACATGGGGGAAGTGTCTAATCACACAGCCCATAGTCACGTTTGAATGCCCTGGGATCAGGGGGGAGGGTAGGCCCTTAGAGTGAAAGGATGCCAGGTTTTAGAATTGATAACCATACATAAATGCAATAGTGCATTGTAGATTAGACTACACTGGATTGCCTTGACATTCTAACTGCATGCTGCTTTTTAACTGACAATCAGTTATACAATAATGATTTAGGTATTGTTGTGTAGGCCAGGTTTTGGCTAGGGTAAATGCCCATGTTCACTTTGTGTAGGTATTTTTGTGTAGGCCAGGTTTTGGCAAGGGTATATGTCACTGTTCACTTTGTGTACATTTTTGTTTAGGTAGTGTTTTACCTTGCATGCCACGCTAACTAACCGCTAGAAGGTAGTTTGCTTAAACCTCTTGCAAAGCCCCAAGGTCTTTATCACTGCACTAAATACTATATTGATGTGTATTAGTCAGCATTTGTCGCACACACGTTGAATAGGGGTGGAATGTAGTGATACACAAAATTGCAACCTTGCCAATCAGGGCTTTAGATGACAGCATTAGCCGCTGAAAGCCAATAGTGTATTCAAAGTATGTGCTAAAAATGCTGACAGTAGTCTGTTGTAGCACTTCCATTATGCAGTAGTGAGCTACAAGGAATATGCAGGCCTAGTATGAGTGATAGGTCACATTATGCATTGTTGATAGACAGGCAGGGAGAGGGCCCTAGCTCTGTAGCTAATGGACATTTTTGGAGTGTTTGGAACATTATGGCACCTATATAGCGCTTAGATAGCCAGTCTTAAGCACTATGAACATTAAGCTATGAGTGCATGCCTTTTAGAGCTTGCAGATGGGGTTAATACATCCCTGCTTCCCTTAGAATATTCTGCCTCACTAACGGTAGCCCTGCATGGCCCCAAGCTAATCTCCTTTTCTCTGGGAAGGCACTGATAAGACATTCCTGCGCTTTGGCAGATGGGCTCCAGGGAGCCAGGGAGGGGCTCAGGAGAAGGAGCAGTGGAAATTAACAGAGTTGGTTTTTTCCATGAGCCAGCCTATATTTTGCACAGGGAAAGTTCTGGAACTGTGCGTCACGGACGGGCAGCACGAGATTATAAAATACACATGCTCACATGACTCGGGTGGGAGATCGTCCTGTGGACTTGGTTCGTGCAAGATCAAGTGCCCGGAATTTCGGAGCTCTTGACGGCATCCTGCAGCGCTGTCCTCTGATGAGGGCCAGGGTCTCCCAGTGCTGATTGAAGGGGCGTAAAACTGTGTTTCTCTATGTTTATCTAAGTTCTATGTTTCTCTATTTTGCATTTCTCTAAGTTTTGTGCTTTGTAATCTTCTCTAACTTGAATACCAAATGTATATGAAATTCACTGTTTAGAATAAATACTAAAACTTATTGAAGGTGTCATTGTCACTAGCATGAGATCACTGCTCAGCACAATAGAACCTGTATTTTGGGCTGAATTGGGTAATTATTGCTCCCGAGGGCTGGTCCCGAGGACGATTTGGCCCATATCAAGACAGTTACTTCACCACAATCTCTGTTACCCCCACTGTGGGTGAACAAAACTTCTCCCATCTCTCCTCCAAATCCTAATCACAACCTCCTATAGGCAGACACCCCTTCCGCCACTTGTCCTCACCCCTTCTCACTGGTGCCAGTAACCTCTATAAATATAGGTGCACTCCCAAGACACCACAATAACCCAAAACCCACAAGCGTCTTCCTGCTTTACTTCTGACAAGGGCTCTGTCTTCTCTTAAGTAACTGCCCGATGGGGTGACACGCCTTCTCCTATGCCCTAGATACAGGATAACTCATTTAGTTATTCTTTTTTAATTCTTTTTTTTTCTTTTTTCAAAAACTCAATACTCTTTCTCTGAGTTTAAGGTGTCCCTTTCTGAAACCCTGGCTACAGGTAAGCTCTCATGAATGAACAGTATACCACTTTCGCCACAGCTTGCACAAACAAATCCTCAAAGTACACACACATCCCCCTTCCACTTTTGTTTGTCAGATCAATACTCTCATACTTACATCCTTCGGTCAGCCGACGCCTTCGGAACTGCACATCCCACAATCTGCCACTCTACATTCCGGCCTCCAGGGCGTGCCGCTGGGAATGTGCATGAATTTCTCCAAGGGGGCTCCTGACAACCATCTCAGTTCACGCATGATTAGTTATCTGGTCCTCAGAGATCACAGCGCAGTCCTTCAGGATTGCAGCGCGAAAAAGCGGTAAAGCACTGAGGGCATTGGCTAACCATCCTCTGCTACCGCATGTCAGAACAGGGAGAAATTCCCCTGTGGATAAGCAAGAGGACAGGCTAGGGGACGTCCCATGCCCAAAAACACCTGTTTTACTTAACAAAACCCACATAAAACAGGGAAAGCACAAACATCAGCAAATCTCTGTGACTCTCGAGTAATTTCAAGCTTAATAGTACCTTAAAAAAGGGTATGACATCACAATTGATGTTTCATTTTAAAAACATGAAGTGGGGAGAGATTGGCTACAGGAATACACTAGATATACATTGGATAGGGGTTAATTCATTCATTGGTCAGGCTCTATCTACTAACTCCACCTGAGACCACCTTCTAAGTTGCTACAGGTGAATGCATGTCATCTCTACAATATTCTATTGGCTGATGCAACAATGTGCGGAGTAATGTAGATGGGATATAGGGATTGGCCAGTGGTGGCTATCTCAGCCTTGGCACTCTGGATGGTAATAAGCACATGAGCAGAATAGGGGGTGGTGAGACCACTTCTTCTCCTGATAAGGTTACCATTTCTGAGTCTTTAGGCCACAGACCAGGACATTTAGCTTTCAACATTGCACTACTTTGTATCTTCTGTCCCAAGAACTGGATGGGAACTAAGGTATCTGTCTGAATCTAACGAATAGACATTACCTTCTAACTGTGGGCCACGTGTGTGGAGACCACCTTTTGGATTATTCTGCTCAGCAATTGTGAGACTTTTAGACTCTTCTACAGCGGTTACCTCCCATGGTCTCTAGAGACTTATTCGAGCTACTGTCCTCTCAATATTAAGTCTGAGTTGTTGGGAATCTGACCTTCCAGCCGTACTTGTTTCTTTACTAATCTAAGAGATCTGTGTCTCACGTCTGCAAACTAGTATCATTTGTACCTTTGGGTGCTGATTCTGACCTTTATTTCCCTGTTACTTTGGAAAACACATGCCCCTCATTGTCTGGGCTGATCGGCTTGGGACTTTCTGCTAGCTCACAGAACCAGGTCACCCTGCAATGTCAAAGCTTCTCCACTTCTCCCATTCACCCACAAGTGGCTGCGCCGTCCATCTTGTTTTGCATGGCCACTCATTTTAGTTGCATTTTGCACTAAGTAAGCTTTATGTGTATTCTGATGCATGTTGCGTTTCAGCGTAAAGCGAGAGTATATGTCTTCTTACCTAATGGATGCAAATATATTATTCATGTTTAAATGCATTTTGACATATTGTTCTTGTATCTTCGTGGTGGATGCGCATGTGCACCTACGTGTGTTAGTTAGTGGTGATGTCATTTACAGTCAGTGTTCTATTCACAGCTCGTTCATGTCCTCAATCGCCTGCAAGTTAATTTCTTCTTTGAATGATCCAGGAAAAGGGCGTTAGGGCTGCGTTAGTGAGCAGCATCTCTCGCACCTGCGGTATAGCGGTGGTGAGGGCGTAGGTGCCATAAACAATGCATTTCTTTCACTTCTATAGTATCAAGATGCGGAAGGGTCTGACATAATGAATGCCACATTCATGTGCCTCTCTTAGGATCAAACACAGAAGAAGTGCACCGTGAACCCCATACCCTCTCAACCCTCTGCATGATGGCCGCTGTGTCGGCATTGCAGGGCCTCAAAGTGGCTTTCTGCCAAGCCCTCTCCAACGGGCCTTCCGATTGCCCCATGCAGCCCTTAACACCTGATACAATATCCAGCCTGTAGGAGGAGCCAGCCGATACCCAAAGGCCCACTCCTAAAGCCCTGGGTTCCTGTCTGGCCCTGTCCCTGGTGCCCCAGGGTTCATCTTCACTACAGAGCTGGCCTGTTAACCAGCAAAGAAGGAGCAGGCTCCCTATTCTTTTAAGGCATAAGGGTTCCTGTCTGGCCCCATCCAGCAGTGGCAGATGTGCCGGGTGTCCATACTATACACAAATCGAAGTATTTTATCCCTGTTCATATCCATTGCAGAGGTGTGTGCTTGTTGCAGTGCTCTGACACTGTTGACAATTTCTGCACCCCCAGCACTGGTAAACAATGGCCTGACAACCATGACCTCTTATATCAACATCTGACGTAGCCCCCAGCACTACTGGGTGTAGCTTTTCCGATTTATACTCACAAACTACTTCAATGTGCCCATTTTGCCTTGCTGTACTTTACACATCTGATGTAGGCCCAGGCCACACTGTGTGTGGCTCTTCCGATGTGCACTCACAAACTACTTCAATATACCCATTTTTACATGATGTAGTTTACACATCTGACCTAGCCCCCAGCCCCATTGGGTGCAACATTTATGCTGTGCACTCAAGAACTGCCCCAACATGCTCATTTTGCCTTGCTGTACCTTACACATCGACATGGCCCCCAGTCCCACTGGGCATGGCTACGCCAGAGGGTGCCTACACCTCTGTCCTTTTGCTCTGCTTAAGATGTGCAGCTGTGCTCCTGCTACCTCACCATTCCCTAATTTCAACTCAGTAAGTGGGACATGCCTTAAAATACACCCACGGTCTATCATCCCACTGTTGTGAACCTTACCTTACCATGCTTCTTCCTTGTAACTTGTAACTGCCTTATCACCTGCATTGTGTATCCGTTTTCCTGTAACTGTAACTAGCACCTAGATGCCCCTGGGCTTTTTGCACTGCTATGAAAGCTACATTTTTCAAAGGTATTCTGGGAGTCAAAGGTTGTCTCTATGTGTGCATATCTAGGAAAATTATTTCTAATATCCCCAGACCAGCTAAGAATGAACCCAGAGACGCACTCCGTAATAAAGTCCTTGTCTGGCTACATGCAAGGACGGGGCCTGGCGTAATGCACTCCTCTGATTTGAAACTCTTGCGCAGAATTGACTTGGCCAATTGGTGTTCCCAAGGGAATAGTGACTGTATTTTGGTGGGATGTGGAGCTGGTACCCTGCCCATGTATTTGAAACTTTGTAAATATTTTCCTATGGGCTCTACGAATCTTGAGCTTATTGTCTAATTTATTGTTTTTTTTATCTTTTAGCAGTAACTTGATGTGCTTTGTTCTAATGGGTCTCTCAATTCTCCTTTTACGATTCGCGGTGTGTTACTTACATTTCACCCTAATGCTCTTAATTTACATACCCCCCCTGATGCTTTCTTTTTGTGGTGTGTTCCTATGTATTTATTCTATTATTTTTTTCTATTCATGTTGTTTGTAAGTTTTTGTTTTTGTGTAACGCTTTGAGGCCTATGGGTTAGTAGCGCTTTATAAGAATAAAAAATCAAATCAAATCAATGTAAATTAAAGTGAATTTGGGGTTACAATACTAGGCAGAGTTTTGTTACTGGTGCTGAACCATTCAAGACAAAGGAGGAAATATCTAAGTATCACGTAAACGGAATGTAAACGGAATCAATGATATGAATAAAAGAAGACGGTTCCTGGATCATCTGGATAGAATGAAAGCAGATATAGCCCTTCTGCAGGAGACGTTTTTGGTGGATGCTAATGTGGACCTGTTGAGGAGAGGGTGATTGGGCTCAGTCTACTCTCCCTGTTACTGCTCTAATTCAAGAGGGGTTTGTATTTTGTTGGGAAATTGTCTGCCCTTGTCTGTCCTCTCAAATAAAAAAAAGGCCAGGTCAGAATAATATTTGTCACAATTAAGATACACGACTCTACCATTGGGATGTGTAATGTTTATGCACCACATGGGGGGACTGGCTGTGTTTTCAGGTCTCTCACCCAGTTTCTACAAGGATCTGGTCAGGCTGATTTGATTCTGGGCAGGGACTTCAATGAAACAATAGATATGTGTATAGATCGAAGTGGAGGAATGACAAATTGCATGGGTGGAAATCATACGTCTTTAGAAGCCTTAGTTGATGAGTTCCATTTTGTGGATGTGTGGAGTTGGATTAATCAAACTGTTAGAGGTAATACGTAATATTTGAAATGCCACAATGTTTTTTCAAGAATTGATATGCTTTTAATTGCTGGTCAGTCAACACAAAATATTTTGCATGCAGAAATGGATGCTATACTAATCTCTGAATATGCCGCAGTATGGTTTGAGACGTCCTTGTGTTTTATAATACCCAATGAAGGGGAGAACAATGTGACAGATTAACGGCACATCGCTTAAGGATGCAGGAGGCTGATCGTACCATTAGTGCCAATACCCAAGTCTGAGGGGGTTGACATTTGACCCTGCAAAGTTCAACAAGGAATTCTGAGTTTTCTACTCTGCGCTGTACACCTCAGACGATCCCCGGAATGACTAAATACTATCAAGTTATCTAGACAGTTGTGATTTGAGGAGGATACTGGACACAACGAAAATTGAAATGGATTCTGAAATTTCAGTGGAAGAACTGATGAGGGCATCATCCTGCTTAAACGGTGGAAAATGTCCTGCTCCGGATGGGCTCCCTGCGGAATCTTATAAAATCATGCCAAGTGTGGTCTTCGAGCTACTGATGGAGGTTTCTAAAGGAATCAAGTCAAAGGGGTGTATTGCCAACAACAACTAGATATGCTTCAATCTCAGTATTGCTAAACATAGGAAATCCGCTGACTTCCACCTAAATAGTCCGGCTTTATGAGAGGAAGGAGCACATCATCTAACATGCAGAAATTAATATTAACACTGGAGGAATGCAATAAGTTGAATCAGGGAGCAGCTTTATTTTCACTGGATGCTGAGAAGGCATTTGAGCGAATTGAGTGGACTTTACTGTTTTCACAACTGAAATGCAATTAATTTGGAGCTGGAATAATTTAATGGATTTCGTTGCTTAACTCAAAGCCAACGGCTACTGTAAATACAAATGGATGGTCATCCAGTTGACACATTCTTGGAATATGATACTGTCGTTTTTATGTCTCATTGAATGTGCACATATATTTTCATTGGCTGTCCAACAATTGGTTTGTCCAACTATTTGTTTTACACAAAGATATGCCCTGATTTGAGAAAGGCACTTTGCCGAAACACGTGTTATCATAAAGGGCCACTAATTAAACTCACTAACTACTTTACCATTGACTACCTTTGGAATCAGCATCATTTCTAGGCGCAGTAATAAGGTGTGATCAAAGCACTTCATTCCTAACAAATGAGGTACGTTGAATGGTGGATGTCCCCATTAAGAGCGTGATCTAAAAATTGAAGACTGAATTGACAAGATGGGCAGAATTAAGATTATCGCTCTGGGGGAAAGTCAATGCCATCAAAATCTCATCTACGCCACAAATCAATTTTGTGTTGAGTATACTACTGCTGCATATAAGAAAGACATACTTTAAAGAGATGGATGGCTTGTTGCAAAACTTCCTGTGGGAAAACAAACAACCATGGCTTAAATTGTGAAAACTACAACTCCTCTGCGAAAGGGAGGTCTAGGGATTCCAGATTTTGAAATATACCATCTTTCGTTCTCTGCAACACACTTTACCGTTCCTAGAGGAAATACCTGATAACTGTCTCTCCTTATAATCTGGGTGCATTTTCACACCCCAGATTCAAGCAGGATTCCAGTCAACAGTTCAAAAGAATAAGATATTCACATCTTGCAACCAAAGTTCTAGTACAGTTCTTTTTTAACCAGTTTGAACTTCCGCCAACAGATCACAATGTTCAGCACATTTTTCCTCTTGTGATAAGAGTTTAAAGCAACTTCTTCTCATATACCAAGAATATTTCCATGGTTCATTAGGATCAACAAAAATGTCTCTGTCAAGATATTTCTGCAATAGTTCACACAACACTTGCTTCAGCAATATTCATTTGTCAGGATGGTTCTGCAACAGTTCACTAAAACACCTTAGTGGTCTGCCACTTATTCAAGACTTTTAACCACACTACATTACTTCAACAACTTCCACCTGGTCCATTCACCTACCAGGCCTCCTACTTCAAGGTCCATTACTGTGGTCTACCTTCCTTACTGGACAGATGCAACTACTACACGTACTTCTGTGGTAAAGGGTTGTTTTCAACAATTTAACAGTGTCTTTTCCTTCACATCAAGTTTGATTACTTCTTCTGAAAAGACAAGAAACACATTGGTGCTGTTTGTTACACACTTGTGATTGCCACGCACAATGCAGATTATGCTCCACTCTGCCACTCCTGTTACCCCACCTTCACATCAACCAACTGCTGACAATGGTTTCTCTCACTCTTATTCTTCTTTGGCTTTGACAATGTGCGTATAGGCCAGTTTGTCTTATAGCCTCTTTTACACACTGGCAATAAGATTTACAAACACCCGGATTCTTAATTGCCCTATCCGGGTTTTGGCAATGTTGGTTCTTTATAACTTTCCTTGATATTATTCTCTTTTGTCTTTGTCAATAGTTGTTTTGAATTGTCTTCTCCTATTATTTCTCTCTCTTATTGCTGCCAATTATTCTGACCCACACATATACAATCACACCCTTCTGGTCTGATGATTACGTTCTTATTCTGCCACCTTCTCCTTTTCAAGTCAGCTTGGTTTGCAAAAGAATTATTAGTCTGCTTTATATCATTTAGGTATTCAAAATACATTTTCCTTCTCCACTTCACTCTCTTTATATTAATTCTGTGCTTAATTCACCCAGACTTGACTAGTGGGCGGTCACAGAGTGCTCCGGTGTCACAATCTACTAGTGAACTCACCGGGTCTGGCGTGCAAGTCCATTCACCTTGCTGCCTCTAGGTTCTCTGCTTCTGCTTTCTGGCACCACCCAGCAACCTGTCCTTCTTGGCTTCCCCTAGCCTGCGCCGGTCGAGAAAGGAGCTCTCCTCATTCCCACGGCTCCCTGGTGCTCGCTTGCCACCGGAGCCCGACTGACAATGGGGGAAGCTTTTAAATCTTGCGCCTCCTGTTGCGTGACCTCTGCAGCTGAGGTCCTCAGGGCATAAGCAGTCAAACCCAGAGCTTCCCTCTGTGCAACCTCTATACAATCAAGGTCTTGGACAGAAGAGACCCTCCCAGGATTGGCATCTGTTCGACACACGGCAGTGGTGCCAGAATCTGTGCTCTCTTCTAACTTCTGCTTCTGCTGCAACATGGAGGTACCAAAACTACTCCACCCCCTGATACTGCACTCCCCTATGGCCTGCACCTGAGGGGTCCTTTTATGCCCCACAGTCTCCCTCAGGTGTGGGTCATTACCACTAAAATGCAGCAACTTGCAGTCCTGTGCCTCTGCAGCCATATTCTTCGTCCGAGTACTTTCGGCATTGTGGTACTTGAAGTCCCCAATAGTCAAATCATGTTTCCTAATAGAAATAACATTACCAGATTAATTTCTCTCCTTAATTATATTCCATAAAGGAGTATCTTAAGGATTCAATGAAGGATTTGTCTTTACAGAGGAATGAGGGTTTTCAGGATCTAACATTTTAATACTTAAAGACTCATCTTTAATCTTCCCCTGGGAGTCATAGGAGCTTCCACCTCTATAAATGGCAGTGATTTTAAAAGGGAGTTTCTTACTCCTAATACATAAATTGATATGATTGTTTTCACCCCCATTAATATAGGTAGATTTGGGATAAAAAAAAGAATTCCGGTATCACCAACATTTCCTTCCTTGAGGAAGACAAATACTGCTTCTCATCGAATAGAGTCCTCCGATTCCATTGGGGCCCTTCTCCTCTCAGGTGATCCTCCTGGCTAATACCACCCCCAGGGTCAGGATCAGGAAGCACTACCTGCCCCTAGCCACCTGGAAGGAGACTTTAGGGATGGATTTTGTGAGGACTCTGCAGGATTTGTCACAGTGGAGAGAGGAACATTACATTGAAGGAGGAAAGCAAAGACAGTAAAGGCATTCACAACCTGGGGAAAAATGGGCATTCCTAAGATGATGTAGGATGGGTCTCCTCAAGCTAAGCTTGAGACCAGAGGCTAGTATTGAAGATATCTAACAGGACCTAAGGTTGGAGACAGTGTGTTTTGACCAAATGGGAGGGGAAACTTGGAAGCACTCTGGTATCCAGGTAGCTGAGCAGTGCCGTTGGAAGACCTAAGTGTACCGATTAGGGGCACCTGGAAGAAGAGTGCATGAGGAGCAAGGCATGAGCAAGGCATGACCGTAATAACTTTGGTAGCAACCAAGAAAGACACAGATAAATAAAAAAAAGAAGTGTGGGGGTTCTATAAAGCCAAGAGACTGTGAGTGTCTAAATCATCCGAGATGCAGTACTAAACTAGGGGAGAGACGGAACAACAGAAGGTAATGGCCATGATGCAGAAAAGGGCCTAATGGTAGATGGGGCTGTTTGTTTTACAGTCCCTACCTCAGTCACATTTGTACTCAGTCATCGGTAATCCCTTGAGGAATCAAAGCTTAACCAACAGTAAACCCTAACAGGGTACTAATTTTTTGCCCCCCACAAAGTCCAACCTTTCATCCCTGCCCTGACTTTCAGAGTAGTTATCTGAGTACTTGTACTCCCCCACTTGAACAGTGGCAAATTCCCAGTTGCTACCTTGTTCCCTCTGACAGCCGCCCAGCAAGCTGCAGAATGTTTCATTGCAGGGCTAAGAACATTCAACTACATCACCCCCATGCTCAAGGAGCTGCACTGGCCACCCCTTCAAGTATGCCCCATGTTCCAAACTGCCTACATCACCAACAAAGCAGTCACGACCAAGACACCTCTCTCCTTAGACAATAATGTCACCATCTCCAGAGCTTAGACAACACTAGACGCCACAACATTGCTAGGCTGGAAACAAAAATAATTGAAAGAGAGCAAAACAGGAAACAGGCCTTTTACAACAATTCACCCTGTCTCTAGAGCAGGTTACCAATGCACATAAGATAGGCCCCTTCCACCCTACAGAACCTGAAGACCCTACCCTTCAAAGAACATATTCCCAATCGTCTAGTGTTCCTTTCAACACTCTCACCCCCTTCCCCCCGTATTCCCCTTCTGGCTGTGTCTCCCTCCTCTGCCCACCCACCTATCCCACACACTACTACCCCTGCATTCTACATTTAAACCTCAGGGTGCATCCCCTTTGTAGAGTGACCCACTGCTTCGCAGCTACAGCTGTGCTTTGTGCATCCCATAGATACCTATCACCTACAGCTAGTCTCATATCTTGTGTTCATTCCTCAGTCGTGACAGGTGTCAATCATTATAGACTGTATGTTTGGGGAATTACTTTTGGTCTATGAAAAGATCACACACCTGTGGTAGATGTGCTCTCTATAGGAGGACAGGAGGTGTGTCTAGGGCTACATATTATACTTGTGTATTGTTGATGTGGAATATCTGACTGGCAGGAATATTTGATGTACCTGACTGCCCATCCAGATTGCCTCATTTTACCAAAGTAAACAATGACACTCCTGTCCATCTAGCCTATTTTCTTAAGGAGATGCTGCTACTCTGGAATACAACTGAAGTGATGTTTCTCAAGCTGAAAAAAAGTCTAACGTACCAACATTGATGGTCAATGGACGCCCTCACAAACCTGCGCCTAAAAGATGGATTATCGATTTTCATCTGTGTTACCCACAAAAGGTCAAAACAAGTAAATGAAGGCCAGACCGGAATTTCACACACTATGCCTAGATTCAGAAGCAACGACTGGTGGACAGGGATTGGTGCGTTTTCTGAAATATGTGTAAGATGATTTTGCCTCTACCTTAATAGTGATCAAAATGCGAAAACGGTACCTCAACCCACGCTTACTTTACTAAGATCTGGTGGTCGCAGCCCCCCGTTGTAAATGTAATTGTTTATTTGTAGAGCGCTTATACACAAGTGAAGTGCTTCAAAGCGGTTGTGTTTCAATGTACTGTGATTATATGAAGTGTGAAGAGGAGCTGGTACAGATCCACATATTGTTCAGTGGTGAAGCCGTATTATAAATGTATGGGTTTTACATACATTATAATGTGTTTCTCTCATACTAGTTGTTGGGGGGGCGCGTCCGGGTCACCGGGCGGGTCCCTGTGCATGTCGGGAGCACCCGACACAGACTATCGGTGCTGCGCTCACTCAGCAGACAAAGGAGTGGGGATCACCCCACTCGATCCGCAGCACCGGAGCAACAAGCGTGGTTGGGGGCACCCAGCGCACTGCAGCCCCGTTGGGGCACCCAGGCCGGGGTTGCACTGTTCAGCCATGATCACATGGCTAGGCAATAGAGAGGGCGGCGTTGCCCAGCAGGGGCGCCGACCTTGTGGAGGGCCCCTTCCCTGGGCCTACTCCACACAGTGCTGCACCAGCAGGGTGCACCCAAAGAACGACACCGGAGTCAGATTCGCATCGACTCGCGAGCCGGAAGTGGCTCGTCTCTTTTATTAACATGGTCACATGGTTATCCCATGTTACCATGACACCAACACCAGAAGGTACCATGTCCCCCAGAAGGAGTGACATGCAACACTAGGCACAATGGCCTCTTGAAAAGGATGAATTTGATCATTTCACACAGCATCCAATTATCAGTGGAAAACAGTATTTACTGGAAAGATACTATCGAAGACTTGCTATGCAGCCGCAGAAGGACACCAGTAATACCACACGCCACTCTCCCTTTTCGTGCCGGGAAAGGTGATTACCCGTTCTAAACCTAGTCATACTTGCGTGAAGAAGGGTACCTTCTTAAGCACAGATGTTGATCCCGTGAAGGGCAGTACTAGTTTGTCTCTGAAGAAAATGAAAACAGCTATGACAGGAGCATCACATTTAATGTTTTTGGTACCCTCAATACAGGTGTAATGGGCAAAGTTCAGCAGGGAGGTAGAATGCTTAGAAGCAAAGCCAAATCATCACAACCTGTAAAAATCCAGGGTTTGCTCAAGAATAATGTGTAAATAGAGGAAAAGTTAGTAATTTGAGCCAAGAATCAAATTACCTGATGGACACTATGAAGCACAAAGGTATGTGCCCGCAAGGTGGTTCTTTGGTCCCACTCATATTGATTCATGAAGGAATGAGTCAGCTCTTCTCAGACCACAATTCGAAGATGTGCGAGATCAGGTGGTGACTCATTTAGGTCAGGATGACGCTATCCTGCCCACAGAGAATGGGACGAAATCAAATGCAGGCTCAAGAGTCAGCAGGATAGACATGACCCAGACTTCAACCATCATGCGAGGAGTCTATTTCGGGCAGTGATATAGAAAAGGGCATCCGCAGTGCAGATGTATGGGAACCAGTTGACGTCTTAAGGGCCACAAGAGATGGTACTAAAGCAAACAAGCTGGGGAATCGAACTATGCCTACTTGCCCTGTCACTGTAGTGCTCAACAAGTTTTACAAGTACTAGTCTGATGTGTTTGGCTTCCATAGCATTGGAAGCCATTAGCAACACACGCTTGTTTTAATGCTGAGACCTTACAGCAGAGGACTGTGGAAATGATAACCCATTGCAAATACGTCATAACGGGAAGATACAGAACAGCATTTTTTTCTGCATCCACCACGAGGTGAGGCAAGAGGACAGGTGTCTTCCTGGTGCTATTGTGTGAGAGGGAGGTGATAGACTTCTCCATTTACATTGTCTGGGCTTCCCGCATTCTTTATGTTTCCACCCGCTGTATTGCTACTGCATTCGGACAGCTCTGGTGTTGGAAAAGGAAGGTTCAGTGCGGCCATCAACAACATAACATTTTAGATGGGTATAGGGGTGTTGTTAGGTCTGGAAAAGATCCAGGGCTATGTTAATGTCAGGACTGTCGGAACTCGGGCTACATACCCTTTTGGTCGTAGCCCCTGAGCTTCTTTCCGGGGCTACAATCAAAAGACCTGGGGCTATAGCCCCCCCAGCCCATCTGGATGGGTATCTGTCACCGACCGTATGCATTCAACCTCAGGGTTCTGAGTGAAATTATAGACAACTTGAATGTTACTTTTGTTGTCTAACAGATCTCCTTCAAAGCACCTTGGTGAAATATATCCCTGTAGTTTATAGCCATCCATTCATAAATATGCACATAGTCATGGCTCTGACACTTCTATCAGCTGGCTATTTATTTCCAGATCCCTAGAGTTTTCCTCAAGAGGGAAATAGAATTCACATATTTGGTTTTAAGCCTCTGAGTGTTAGAAACCTTTTGGAAGCACGCATGCAATGGATGGGATGCAGAATAACTCTGACACCAAATAATCGAACCAACTCAGGAAGATGGCAAAGTATTTTCTGTTTTAATATCAATTATCTAAAACAGGGAGTTAAAACAGACATCAACGGACGTCACACAAGCATTCTTGAGCATTTCATAACAAATCACACTTTTATACTAAATATTCGTCATAATTGAAAGTCAAATAAAAGAAAAACTATGAGGGGCTATAATAGGTTCAAGGGGAACATCTAAGTATACTTTTTATAAGGAATGGGATTGTGATTAGATCTCTACTGTTAGGTGGAACACGTCTGCCCACCTCTAGTGCAAGTCATTCTTCATCATTATTAAGTACACAGTGTGTTATTGGCTCTCAAACTATAAGGCCCTTCGTTATACGGCCTTCTACAATCGGTTGGCATGCTCATGGCAGTATGCAACATTGGGATCACTAGCAGCACATAAGCTCATACCCAGGTGCCAGGAGGTGAACATGACTTTACCTCCCCACCCACGTAACCCAATGTCTCTCATCACCCATGAAGATTGTCTTTGAACTTGGCTCTGCAATGTATTCTCATCACTGGGAATAGAAGGGAGCATGAGCACGCATTATCATAGTTCTGGGACTTCATGCCCAACTCTGTTTCCATCCTTGGCTCATGTGAGGGGAGACCACAATTCAGCCCATTTTGCAGCATTGGATTGTTTTGAATGAATACAGCTTGACACTCATGGTGTTCTTTCTTTGCACCTTAACAAGGGATGATTCAGCATCTCAAGTTCACTGCCTTCAGGAATAGATAACCAGCCTTGGCTGCTTCACCTTGACACCCGACTAGATAGCCCTTCTCGATTCTTCCACAATCTTGACTAATTCTTTGCTGTGACAAAGCATTTGATCCTTCTTTCTCCATGGGTTTGAGCTTAACAATTCATGACACCGATGTCCAGCTACTATATAATGGTGGCTCCGACTGCAGTTTATTCACTATGTATAGCCAGCTTCTATGATCACTTAATCTACTTGCATTGGCATCTGTACATTTATTGAACAGCTTGCATTTTCTGCAGTGCTTCTCACATGTGCACTCTTCTTTTTGCATATGAAAGGTCACTTGATTCTTAACTTCGTCACCAGTTTCTTTAAGGTCCATGCATTCTCTTCCTCAGCCATTCTTCAGGGCGTCACACTCGTCTTTCGTGACATCACCAGTTCTCTTTCTGTCATTCTCATATTCCTTCAGGGAGCTCCTCCAATAGATTTTCTTTTCTTCAGGAATACATCTTATATGGCTTTGTCAATGGATACCTTTTCTCGAATATTCGTTGTGGAATGGTCACAACTGCTGGTGTCAAGCATCGCACGATTTCAGGCTCCCAACATATAGGTAGTAGGGGGCGGGACTTCCTGCAAAGGCATGTGGCTGCTCCTCCACACCTCCACAATTCGTTGGAACTCTTGAGCATATCTCAAGGCCGACACACATGAATAACTTGATTTAAAACAATTTCATCAACACCTTGTACTATTAACAACCTCTTTGAAGGGAGACTGCCAATATGAACAGTAAAGGGTTCAGGGAAAAGGAGGTTAGGCAATAATACTGACCATTGCCGGCAACCACAGCTGCGGTAAGAATACATGTGTGCACGGTAACGCTTTAAATGAGCAATCTTAGCCTGCGGTTTTGTTGTTTGCGGGACACATGTGCATGTCCTCTCTGTGATTTGCTGCTGCAGGCTAATATGGAGAAATAAGGCAATGGCGAGGTGCACCACTTGTCATCCTGCACTCCAACTCCTTTAAGACTGCGGTACTCGTGCAGGAAGCCCCCAGTTCCTCTGGTTGGCACTGGCTGAATAGTACATGGTTTTGATTCTGCTCTGCCGCAGGCCCCTCAGGGGAGGAGGAAGGGCTAAAGTTCATCTTCAGCAGATATTGGATGACATAGATCCTTTCTCCTTCGTGAAGCCAGGTCCCTGGGTGTGGTGCCCCCACCCCCTGGTGTCCTCCTTATGTGTCCGGGCCACCCCCCTAGCCCACTCAGGCTGCCTCTGGTGCTTTATTTTTCAATTTTTAAAACGTGCATGAGTGATTGTGTGCCAGTGAAGCTGGTGCCCAGGTTGATAGGCAACTACGTTTCAACTTGGGAGCGAGTTCTTTGTATAAAAGTGTATTGCATGTTTGCATAAATGCGTGATTGAATGTAATGCAGTGTGTGGGTGTGTGTGTGTGTGTGTGTGTGCGTGTGCGTGTGTGTGAGTGTGTGTGTGTAAGCAGTGCATGGTGTGCATGTGTTTGAATGGTGGTGGATAGACATTAGATGTGAAATACACTAATCATTACTGCAGTAGTTTGTTGCAGCAGCTTCATCAAGCAATATCCAGTGCCCATTAGTGGCAGAGATAGATTGTGGATGCATCGTCATGCAGATGACTTACAATGCAACACAGGCGTATGTTGTGGACTCCGGCATCATGAAAATGTTGTAATGCTCATGTAAACTGTTGGTGACATGGCACTCTCTAGATTTGTTCTTGTATTACCTGTGACGTTACCTAAGAGGGTAGAGGAGGTGTCGGGGTGGGCACCACCTTTATGACTAGGGAAGTGAGCCTGCCATGCAAAACACTCACTTGGGAGATCGGGCTATCAGGATCTCACTGGGGTTAGTCCCCCTATGGGACAAGGCATCCCCAGGCATATTTGTTTCCATAGCTCTCTGTTATGTTGCCTCCCAAATGTTTGTATGATATATGGCAGTTAAATTGAGTCATAATATGCCCGGCCCTTTAAAGGGATTGGCTTGGTTTCTGACCCTAGTCTGTCGACCCCTCTCCCTGAAATCCAGGTCCAATGGTGTCCTCTATCTTGTTCCAGGAAGGAACTGAAAAGGCTTGGAGCCCATGCAGAAGAGGAAAACACCAGCCGGTCGCGGAAGTCCAGCAGTCTGCATCAGAGTACAGAGACAGTACAGCAACCTGGAGGTAGGACCATGCTGGAGGAATGCTGCCGGGCCCAAGAAGAAGGATGGAGAACATAGAGCTGCCTGACTGCAAGAACAACTGATGGCCGCTGGAGTGGCTTGTCAGCATCCAGCAACCCCAATACAGAATTTCTGCATCAGCCGATAGGAGGAACCCAGTAGGAAGATTTGACCATGAGGATGTCGGAGTCGCAGTACCACCACACCTGCAGAAGCCATCTCCCTGACATGCACTGCCACAGGAACACTGGTAGGTGACAGGGGAGAGGAAGTGGGAGGAGGGCCGAGAGACACTGACAACGCCTGCAAGGGGCTGACATTGAGATTAGCCTATAAGGGGCTGAGATGGAAAATAGCCAACGAGGAACTAGAATATCCCAATAGGGAGTGAGACCAGAAGAAGAAGCCCAGCATGGGCTGAAATTGGGAATTCTACACAAGGGGCGGACAATCAGAATACCCCACAAGGGGGTGAAACCAAACACAGAGGCCTGCAACGGGCTGACATTTCGAACATCCCATGAAGGTTGACTGCAAGCGAGGAATCCTAAGGCCAGAGAGGCCAGCCAGCCCATAAGGGGCTTACACAGAAGGGCCTCCCAAAAGGGTGAAAGAAAACAGGAAGCAGTGGCCTACAGAGCCGATAGCTCAGCTTGGGCTAAGAAAGATAAGGATATTATCCAATTGCACCAGAGTGAACCAGAAACTTTCTGTGGGTGTCAAGCAAAGCAACATACCGAGCACAAACCATTTCTAAGTGGAAAGGAACTTTTTGAACTATTAATATTAAGACAATTTTCATGTGGTCTTGAGTAACATTCTCCAGGAGGAAGAAAATACTCAAAACCCCCAACTTTGAAAGTTGTCATCAGGCCGGGTTCTGAAAGAGAGAGTTAGAACCAAAGAGAATAGTGGGCGGTGTGTTGGAAACCAGCCATCCGAAATTAGAGTATAGTGAAAACAACTTACTTAGGACAAGTTACTGATGTGAAGTCTTCTAAGAATATGGAACCCAAGGGTGGAATGTGTATGGGCAAAGCAGGCTCAGTGTTCTGAGGAAAGCATTTGAGAGTGGGAGCTGGAGTTGGGAGGTTGTGCTGGCGGTTCGCTGTGAAAATACATAATAAAGCGATTTCAGAGACTTACTTGAAGTATCCGGGCATCTTCATATCATTTAGTTCAGTTTAAGTGGTAGGGCAAGGATAGTATATAATAGGTTTTGGATAGAGGACAGAATTTATGTGACTCATCATGACGTACACCCGTTTTTTTTCTTTAAAGCTAGGGAATCTTTGCGGTAGACATAGGGCTAGTTGAGCTTTTCTTTTCTTTAATAAATACAATTTAAACATGTCTTATTTTCCATCTCATATGTCTGACTTACCACATCCCCTAGTGACTATTGGCTGCATGTCCAATTCCCCTATCCCACTAAATGATTTAGGTTGAGCAAAATATATTAAGAAAACGAAGAAACAAAGAGGTTTGGCTGTAGGGCAGAGGGTGTAAGCAATAGGCCACATAAGGGTAGTGTGCAGGGTAAGGGGTTAGGGCATTATGTGTCCCGAGAAGGCCCAAAGGAGGGGGGTGTAATTGTGGGATTATATCTATCAATAATAATAAGTGATATGAATGAACAATGCAATAGCCAGCCCTGTCCGGCGGCAGACAGCACTGAATCATGACCATATTAAGATCGAGACCTAGGAAGGTCCAGGCCATGGTAAAGACAGCAGCGCATACTGGCACCCAGTACGAATGCACTTTTCAATTCCCGTTCCCAGCCCAGGCAATAGACGAGAAGGCCTTCGAGCCAGACAAATAAATCATCCACTATCTCATGTTGCAGGCCTGTTCAATCAGAAATTAATGCGAATAGCCAAGCGTGGGCAGGGCTGCACCTGTCCCTGAAGGACGATCTCTTGGGAGCCAGGGCAGAGGTCTGGAGCTCCCAAAGGAGCCCAACCCAAGATTTAGAGCACTAGAGTCCCCCCAGGATACTGGTCACTCTATTTGAACTGCCAGATGCCCACAAGCAGAAAAGCAAAACCCCTGATTGGTGTGGTTCTGAAGAGGCCCAGGTGAAGGCCTGGGGAGGGGGGTAGCTGTCAAGGGGGGGCACACAGAGCAGGATGTCCTATTCTTTGCACCATGAGGTGCATGGGGTGATGGTATTAAATCTAGGTCTGTGCCGGGGAGGGATAGCGGGGTCGCCTGCGTGTCCGGTATCAGACAAAGCGCCTCTCATCTCACAAGGTCGATTTGACCTCAAGAGTATCCACTCTGCTCATGTCCAATTACCAGCTGCAAATCACATCAGTTATCCATGGGGAGGGAAACATTCTGCCAATCATTCAAAGAACCCGTAGAACCCAAGGTGGCATGGCCGAAGACCACGTGGAAGGACACTGGCATAGAGTAACTGCAACCAATCATCTGACGTCCTATAGGGAGCGGGTGGTATGTACATAGGGAATAGCCAATGAGGTTGGGGAATGTGTACTCTATACTGTATGCAGCCATTCGATCTAGAAGTACAAGTTGAAAACATTGGCTATGCATGGGTGTACATTCTATAAAAAAGAACGAATGGCCTTGTGGAGAGGTTCACGTTGAAGTATGCAGAATAAGAAATTAGTATAATAATTGGTGTAAACAAAGAAAATGACTTAGAATCATGGTTAAATAACAGCCCTAAATAAAAAAGATACCAAAAAGATATGGTGCATACTAAATTTGACTGGGCCTCCTACGAAGAGCACTAGATCCTTTGTTGGCGATAAGATGAAGAAAGATGATCCTAATGAAAGTTTGACACAGATTAAACACGTGAAATGATGCATGACTTTTGATGAGGCTGATGTGGTGGCAAATTTGCAGAAAAATGAATAATTCAAGAGCTCCTGGGCCGAATGGTCTTTCTACAGCAGTACTCAAGAATAACCCGGAAGTATGGGCCATAGGGCCTCATTACAAGTTTTCTGGAAAAAAATCATAATTACCGGCATGCCGGTGCTACTTTGTCCGTGTGGCACAGCTGCCGGAATCTACGTTTGATTCCGTGTCAGTGTGCACACACATTCCGGCATGCCGGAAATGTTTGCAGTGGCATGCTGGTAATAGCACTAAACTTCCCCAAAAACCCCCACACCGGCACTCTGGGTGCCGCTGACTCCGATTCCGGCTCTGCGCTCCGGGACCTACAGGCACCGTTGTTATCGCTACCAGTATTACCGTGACCAGAAGCAACGTGATTGCGGGAACAGGAAATGGACCAGCGGCCATTAACAAAACACAATCCATTGCAATCCTAAGCGCACAGGAGTCACAGCCACATCCAAAGCACTGACAACAATCCACAGACATGTCTTTAAGTTTACCAGCAGCACTGAGGTGCAAGCAATGGTTCAGTGAGGCTAAACTAAACATGCTGGCCGACACTCTAATGGAAAACATTTAAGAAGGGTTCAGCAGTGACCTACGGCGGCAACCACAATTGCGCAAAAAGGCCATCTGGGAGGAGGTGGCCCGGAAGGTCACAGTGGTTGGAACAACCCCAGAACAGTCTGGGACTGGCGCAAGAGGTGAGACGATCTACATCTCAGGGTGTGGATCTTCCTGTCAGCACAGCGCACCCATGTCACGGCCACAGCAGGTGGACTTGCATCTCCTATGCAACTGCAGCCCTGGGAGGAAACATGCAGCAGCGTCATGCCCCTCAAGGCCATTGAGGGAGTAGGAGCAGCAGAGGCTGGAGGTGTAACATCTGATGAGGTTGGTGAGTACCCATAAGCCCGATGTTAGATCACACACCTTGTAACCTGTATGCAATTGCATAGGCAAACATGTCAAGTATGTCGTACTCAAGCCAGTACAGCCTTGCTGGCGGCCCACCCCCCTTCAACCTGGTTGCACACATCCACAAAGAACTTGCTCGCAAAACACATTCATACACCACTCACACATCACACAGGCCCCCTGTATCGCCTCCACAAGATGCGCCTGCAGGCATTCAGACACACATCCCCCTGACACAGCACATCTTCTGTTGTCACCGCCGTTCTAACACATGCCCAAAGTTACGTCAGTTCAAGCACCTCCACCACCAGCAAATGACCAGATGCATACATCAATGATACATGTGGCCCACTCGTCCCATCCACCATGGCCATCCCGCTAAATCATCACCAACGCAGCAACTGCCATAGGCAGCAGTCACATGTGTAACTCATCTGTTTCACAACCAGCCACAATACCATGTCATAGAGCTTGTGTGGCACACCCATAACACCCAAACTGAGAAACAGCAGTACCCCACACAACAACCACTGCACACACCATCTCTGCACACCACACATGCACCCACACAGCATCCCCGACACATGCATGTGTGCACCATGCCATGGCCACCACCATGTCCATGACAACAAACTTAAATTGGAAAGTACTAACACTTGTGTCTGTCTGATGAATGCACACCCATGACTGATGCCCTGTCCTTCTGACCCACACAGGCACATCATCTGCCAATGAAGCTGAAAAACCTAGCACATCCAGGACCACCAGGCAACACCACTGCCGGACCACCACCACGTCCACCCAGGACTCTACTGCATCCTCCAGCAGACGAGAGAGGGCAACAACTCCTGCACCCCAGCCACCCACAATCCAGGAGGCAACTGCTGCCCAGCCAACCACAAACCAGGTGGCACCTGCCCCCCAGCCACCACCACACCAGGTGGCACCTGCCCCCCAGCCACCACTGGACCAGGTGGCACCTGCCCCTCAGCTACCACCTGACCAGGTGGCACATTCCTCCAGCCACCAAACCAACCAGGATGCACCTGCACCCCTTCCACAATGGGGTTCAGCTGACAACATTGGAGATGACGGGGGAGTCGGAAGTGTTGATAGCGACCGCAGCTATGATGAGGCCAAGAGCTTCAGTCCCGTGAGCCTAATGAGCCCCCAACCCACATAACCACCACCCCTACGCAATGTCAGGGATGTTAAGGGGCGCCTGTCCAGAATGGAGGCACGACAGGAATTCCTAGCCTCAATGGTGCAACAACACCAGCATGAGGCCCAGTTCATGCAGGGGGGACTTCAGGCCAGCTCCAGGAGTTCTGCACGGTCATAGGGCAGAGCCACAGGTGCCATTTTGCATTTGGCACAGCGTGTGAGGGAGGGGAACAGTGTCATGTCATCATGTCCTCCCTTGTAGAGCCAATTTCTGTGTTGGAGCAGGCCCCCACATGGACCAAAGGCACATGCAACATGGCACATGCAAGCACAATCTTTCCACCCTTTCCATGGCTGTTCATCAGCGCTCCCCCCGATTTGCTGTGGCAGCGGAACCTGGCCTTCAACAGGCCAAAAGTCTGCTCAATGGTGCAGTGAGTACGTACATGGGCACGGTTGTATGCCTGCTCGTGGATGTTGTGGATGTTGTGGGGTTGCCTGACAGCAGTCATTAACCATGGCATCAAGGGATAACCAGCATCACCTGCATGGGAGCAACAGAGAGCGTACATGTCAATTTCCTGGTCATATCATGTAGGCACAGGCTGTATAGTGTTCATTTGAGAAGAATAACACGCACAAGCAAAATTGTTCATTTTTCGTGTACCCGAAGGGCACTTTGTCAGTACACATGTGGGGTGTGTGTTATGCAGTTGCATTGACATGGACCATTCACAGACAACATGACCTTCAACACTATTCCTACAACTGACACACATGAAATGGATGTAAATGTCAGTAATGGTTTACAAATGAAATTGAATTATATGTCCATGTACAACTGTACTCTCAGCAGTTAAATGATATGAAGGTGTGATTTTGTGGTACTAACGGTATGCAGTCTTCATTACGAATCCTTTATATAGACATGGGGCCTCATTACAAGTGCTCCGGTCTGGAATTAACGCTGCCGGTATAACCATACCGGCACCGTTTCCGCATCCGCTCAATCATGACCCGCGGCCCTGGAAATAGCACCTCCCCCAACCACCACCGCGAAGTTAAGGGTCCCGTAAAGTCCACCTGCATGGAAACCCCTCCGTTACCGGCCATACGAAACACCGCGAGCATCACAACTAGCGCTGACACGGAAACACCACCAGAAAAATGGCGTTATAACCGTGATCACGGTGGCGGTACCTCCGCCAACGCAAACATGACGTTAAACAATGCCTGCTGAACTGAATCAGGGCACAGGTGCACAATATTAGCCCAGCTGGACCCAGCAGCACACTGGGAGCCTACAAAAGGGCCACACTCAGCCCAACACAACACAAAACCATGCAGGCAGCAGCTCTAGTTGCACTTGGACTGGGCCTACTCAACCAACAGGCAGCACTGCACATGATGGCAGTAATGGTGCAGAGGAGGAGGCGGAGGAGGCGCAGGCGCCAACCAGCCAACCCTGCACCTATGGCAAACCCCATTGTCCAGCCGGCACAACCCCGCAGGCAGCCTGCAATACCACGCACAGGGCCTCACCCTGGAACCTTACCCCAGGACAGATCCACACATTATACCGGCTGGACCGTCCAACAATCCTGTACATCACTGCCATGATTGAGGACAACATCAGCATCCACATAGACACCCCCACCGCCACTCCCCCCTCCTGAAGGTTGTGTCTCTGCTGCATTTCCTTGGCACTGGCACCCATCAACACACAGTCGGTGAGCTGCACGTCATATCACAACCCGGTTTTTCAAAAATCCTGGTACAGGTACTGGATGCCCTGTTGCGCCATGTGTCGGAACACATAGCCCTACCCCGTACCCTCCCCGAGGTCATTGCCACCAAGTTGGCCTTCCATGCCATAGCAGGCATGCCAAATTGTATAGGTGCAGTTGACTGCACCCACATTGAGCTGACAGTACCACGTGCAATTGAGATGGTGTTCCGCAATAGGAAACAGAATCACTCGTTGAATGTATAGATGGTATGTGATGCCACGCTACTGATTACACACTGCTGCGCACGTTTCCCAGGCTCAACCCATGACTCAATGGTACTGCGGAATTCCACGTTGCCACGGTACATGGAACGCTATGCTGGACAAAACACATGGCTATTAGGTGAGTACAGCTGACAATGCTCCGACCCTGTTGAAGTGGTGTGTGTGTCTCCAGGCCAATGAGCAATGTGAGTGTGCCACTGTGACCGCACATGCATCAACCCCCCTGCCATCAGCCAAATAGACAGCGGATCCCAAACATCACAAAGGAAGACATGACAGGTCAACACAGTGTGCCCGTACACACCCTGCCACATGACACACACACAGTCAATACTATCACTGTCCCATGCGCCTTGTGCCACTGCAAACACCCACCCACAAATGGAACACTGCCCTTCCAACCACTGCATGGCACACATGCATGAATGAACAATGATACAAAAATAGCACAGCATCAGATGAAGACATGATACAACAAACACTGACATGTCCCCCATCTACATCCCATGTAGGTGATGCTGGATATGCACTCACGCCATGCATAATGACACCTGTACAGAGGCCAAGGAACAGGCATGAAGAGGCATACAATAGGGCACATGTCCGCACACGTGGAATGATTGAGAGGACATTCGGACTGCTGAAGGCCCGGTTCCGCTGTTTGAGCAGATCTGGCGGATCACTGCTGTACAGCCCAGTGAAGACGGGTAAAATCACGCTCATATCTCTGCCTGCGCAGGAACATCCCCATGCCCCCAGACGCATGAAGAAGATGGGGATGGAGATGGGGATGGAGATGGAGATGGGGATGGGATGGCACCACCTCCCCCTGGGAGTCCACTTGATGGACAAAGAGCACGGGATGAACTGAATTGCATTTACTTTTGAGACACAGCACATTCACAGCAATGCATGGACATGGTGATGACAACAAATGATTTGTTGTACTGCAAATGAAATGACAGATGTCCACACATGTATGTTTTGATTTCAAATGGTGATATATTGATGAATTAACAACAGGAAAGGAGGTGCAATGGTTAGGGAAGCTGTACACCCGTGACCACCCACCACCCAAACGTACCCACCCCCACCCAGGCCCCAATGTTCAAACACCCAACACAACCTCCCCCACCACCCAAACGTACCCACCCCTCACACCCTTCAAGTCCCCTGTGTCCTGCAGTGCCCCACACACATGCCATCACTTCCGTGAGCGCTTCTGTGCCTGTGCATCCTTGCCCGAGAGCCCCGGTAGCATACTTGACCGCCTCCTTGGACTGGCAGTAGTGGAGCTGGATGGGGTGGTGGTATTGGATGGCACAGAATCAGGTATAGATGGCATACGTGCAATATTTGCCTGTTGCCCAATCAACATGGACTCTATGAGCCTGGAGGTGTTGTCATTACCCTCCCGCACATGGCGTGCCAGGGTGACAATAGTGCTGGCAAAGCGTCCAATGGACCTTGATAGGCGACGCACTGACGTGCTGTAGCACTCCCTCTGCAGCCTAGATTCCTCGAGCTGCCTCTCCACCAGCTGGGTGAGGGTAGCCTGCTGCTCCTCCATCTGCTGCATGCGGGAATTAAGCTCTGCCATAGATGGGGTGGGTGACCTCATGGGACTTCGGAGTGATGTGGAACTAAACTCCAGCTGATGGAAGGATCCCAGGTCATCAAATGTGGACATCTCTCCCTGTGGCCCAGTATCAGAGTGCTCTGCCGGGGCACTTTTGTCACTACAGGCCACCTCCTCTGCAGTGCAGCTGCCTTCTGTGTTGGTTTGGGTGGGCACGATGGGTTGTTAATGGGTCCTTTGGCCCAGTCATGCACTGCTTGGGGAGGGGGGGTTATTAATGGGTCCTTTGGCCCAGTCATGCACTGCTTGGGGGGGGGGGGTTGTTAATGGGTCCTTTGGCCCAGTCATGCACTGCTTGGGGGGGGGGGGGTTGTTAATGGGTCCTTTAGCCCAGTCATGCCATCAACATATTCTCATGTGGCATTCATGTTTCACCACTTACCAGCATCTGCAGGTGGGCTCACTCCTGCCTCAGCCTCCCCGATCCCATGGATGCCCTCAAGGTGGAGGACACTGCTGCAACGCTCCTCCCATGCTTGCAGCCTCAGTGGGGCAGGGGGTCCTCCACCTGTCCCACTGCTGTGTTGGCAGTGTGTGGAGATCAGGTTTCCGAACCCTCAGCCTGAGGTCGTCCCACTGCTTGTGGCAGTCCTTGATGCTCCTCACAGTCACGCCCACATCAGTGCATTTGCGTGCTGCTTCCGCCCACACTTCCTTCCTCCGCTGCTGTGTGCCTCACTAAAGCACTGTTTGCGCTGCCTCTGAGCTGGAATCCTGGCAGACATGCTGGTGGTCCCTTTTGCCTTCTCACAGTGTGGATTCTGCTTGTGCTGACTCTGGATGGCAATGGATTGTGCTTTATATGATGGCCGCCTCTCTGTTTCCTGTTTTGGCGATCATGGTATTTGCGGTTCCGTGTCCGTGGCGACGGAGGCGGACACAGTTTTTGCGCTACTTGTGGCAGGGCTATGTCCATTTCCGTGGCTTTTTCCGTGATGGCGGTAACAACGTTTCTGCATCCGTGTGGTGCGCGCGACCGACAGCACGTAATCGGACGGTCTCTCCGCAACCTTGCGGACACGGAAACTTTGTTACCGCCGTCACGGAATCACCGCTGTCCAAACCTGACAGGTTGTAATGAGGCCCAAGCTTTTATGTCGTAACTCATATGGCAAAAACACATATTGATAATGTATGTGTGTGTGGTAAAAGGTTCATTTCTTGGAAAGGGTGGGGGTATTTAATGATGGGAAACGGTGGTTGGGGGGAACCCCCTAAAAATAATATATTAGGGAGGATACATCTTTAAGTGTTTTTTCATTTAGCAAGTTTCAGTCTAAAATCATTGAATTTAAAAGTATCCGTTATGGAGACATGCAACCGGTACAAACAGGAAAACTGTACCTGTCACATGTTTGTGCAGCCAAAATAAATCTTGGGGGAGGTAGCCTCTGCATTCTGTGGCTGTGCATCATGAATTGTGGGCTTGCTTGACTGAGTTTTTGCTTGTTGTTCTCACTATGGTGTGGTGCATTCTGGTACATGGAGTTTTTAGCTTATCGCTGTATGGAATAGATGTAGTTATTTATGCACTGTATATTTTTCATACATGGAAACACGGCTGTCACGGCCTTCCACTCTGGCATGCTACTACTGTATTGCACCTTGAATTACACCTGCACACTTGCACATTTCATGCACTCACAATGCTGAGTAGGGTCATGTCCAATTCAATGTTTGAGGTTTACTATTGTTAAAATTGTGGGTAATAATGTTCCTTGCTCTTATTCTTCATCTACCTTTGCCTTTTAACACCCTCTCCGGCCTCTGTGCACTTTCACTGAGGTTTGGTAATTGATTCAGGTGATTGCAGTAGGAGTAATGATGGATTAATGCATGCAGTGTGCATATCAACTGGTCTTGGGTGTCATACTGGGCCATAATTCAACACTGCACATGTCCTAGTAGTTGGACTTACCCAGCAGCCAACTATGCTATGCTGGTTACTGCCCCCCCCCCAATTCAACACTGCACATGGCCTAGTAGTTGGACTCACCCAGCAGCCAGCTATGCTATACTTGTTACAGCCAGCTATGCTATGCTGGTTACTGCCCCCCAATTCAGCACTGCACATGGCCTTGTAGTTGGACTCACCGAGCAGCCATGTACGATGTCCAGCGTGCTGTGCCATGTAACGAGGCAGCGTGGAGTTCCGCAGCACCATGGAGTCATGTGTTGAGCCTGGGAATCTTGCACAGCAATGGGTGATGAGGTGGCGGGCATCACACACCATCTGTACGTTCAGTGAATGGAACAGCTTCCTGTTGTGGTACCCTACCTCCACAGCATGCCTGACCACCAGCTCCACTTGTGTGCAGTGCACCGCACAATGACATTAGGGAATGCCTGCAAGGGCATGGAAGGCTATTTTTATTTTATTCACCTCATCAGCAGTCCTGTGTAAGCTGATGTGGCTTCGTGCGTGGCAGAGGAGTGCATCAAGCACCTGGAACAGCACACAGGAGAAACAGGGTTGCAAGATCCCATGCAGCTGCCCTACTGTGTGCTGCTATGTGCCTGTGAAAAGAAAGTTTAGCACAGACAGTACCTTCAGCAAGGGGGGATGGCTGTGCAGATATTAATGAGGCTCACCAGGTCATCATGTATCAAGTCCACTATTGTGGTGATGGTGTCCCTGTCTAGCCAGTACAGGGTGTGGATATGAGCGGGAGTGAGGTTGAATGGTGTGGCCCTTAAGCGAGGGATGGGTGGCTGCCTGCGGGCTGAAACCTGCTGGACATTGGGGATTTGCTGGGCCATGATAAACCTACTTCTCCTCAAGCACCCCTGTTGCATCCTCCGCCTCACTGCCTCTTCAATTAATAGCTCCGCAGGCATGGCCTCCAGCTCCAGTACTGCTACAGCTACTGTTAGCATTGCGGTGTTGGACGTGGTGTGGGGTGTGGGAGTGGTCCTTTTGTACTGTGCCACAGCCCATTGGGTCCACCTGTTCTGATTTTGAGCGCCAGTGGCATGTTTCTACACACCAGGATCCACTTAAGCCCTGGTCCGCGATGCTGGTGTTTCCGGCATTGTTTTCTTGTTGTTACCGGCATGTACATGCCAGTGATTGCGTGTCCCTACACCTCTGAATGTGCACATACTTACGCCATGCCTGTATCTCAGGCACAACTGCCGCGTGTCTCCGCAGGTTTTGCCGGATGCAGTGGGTCATTTGCGATGCCAGTGTTACAGGCATCGTAACTCAGAATAGACCGGTCCAGAAAAAGGTACCCGTATTGTTATACGGGCAAGGCTATTTCCAGACCGGCATACTTGTAATGTGTCCCATAGTCTTATGTGATTTATTTAGAAAAACATGTAGAGATGGGCGTATTCCTGTTTCATGGGTAAAAGCGATATACTTCCTGGTGTTTAAGAGTGGTGATTGGTTACACCCGGGAAATGATCGCTTGTTATCCCTTCTGGATACGACCGGAAAAGTGTTTTCTGGATGTGTCTTAACATATTTACAAGCGTGGGTCACAGATTATAAGATTTTACATCCATTGCAGACTGGTTTTGAAAGGGCTCGAGTACCACCCATAATATCCGTTTACTGGATACCATCATGACCAGGTCAAAATTGAAGGGGAGCCCCTCGATATACGTAACTTTTATAGACTTCAGAGCAGCTTTTGACCAAGTCAAACGAAGTCTGTTGTGGAAAAAGCTACAAACTCTTGGTTGCCCTGGATGGATTATCCAGATTTTAGTTGCTCTGCACACTGGAACAACTGCACAGATAAGATTGATCGACATTGGGCTGCTTTCAGAAGACATTCAAATTGAGAGAGGGGCGAAACAGGGGTGCATGTTGGCAGCCCTGCTATTCTACATCTATATTGCCAATCTGTATGCAAATATGATGCTGTGTGCTAAATGTCCACCTAAAATTCGCAAAAGTGTAGTTGCAGCAATGCTCTACGCCGATGTCTTGGTGTTATGTGACCATATGTATGTTGGCATGAAAGCTATGTTATCCGCGTTAGTTAGCTATGGTGATGAATATGGGTTAGCGATTAACATCTCAAAAACACATCAAATCAAGTGCACGTCAAATCAAGAAACAATCCATGACCACAACACTGGGAAATATTGAATACGTTCAGAACTATAAGTAACAGGGGGTTGAAATGTCAGTGTCAAGAGGTTATCGTGAACTGATAATGCTTAAACAACAAAAAGCCAAACATATCACCCTGATGGTGCAAAGATTTGTATATAATTATGGAGGTTTCTCTTATATGGCACTGAAGCTCTTGAGTTGAACAATCTGGATTGTTTGAAACCACTAGAAGGGTTGTTTTGGTGGAGCGTGTTACTATTGCGCCCCCCTCTACTTCCATCGAAATCATACGATTGGAATTGGCACTTTTGTCCTTCAGTTCTTTGGCACTCAAACGTAGGAGGGAGTTTCTATTGAAGGAGAAAACGTGTCCACAATGTCCGTTGCTTGGAAAGCTTGGAAAGCTTGGAGCTACCTATTGTTTCATACACATTGTTAAAAAGAATGTCGGTTCATGAAATTGCAACGCTTGATAATCTTGGTTGGGCTCCAAATTTCCAATGTTGCCATAGTTAAAAACGCTAAAAGTGGCATTTATACACCAGTTAAAAAAATGGGATTGGACAAAGAATTACGATTAACTACAGTGATCTAACTGTAAGTTTAAGTCACAGATTTATGAAACCACAACAGTATTGACTGCGTTGCCCGGACCCAGCAGTCCGAAAGTTTAGATTATTACTCTGGACACACTAACTTCCTGTAAGAACAATTAGGTGTGGGCAATGGCAAATTCCCAAAAAATAGCAGATTCTGTAGAATTTGTGAACTGGCGGAGTGCAGAGAAATGCCTAAACATGTGCTAACTGAATGCCCGAAACTAGGCCACATATACATGACTACTTTGGGCCACCTGACATATGACTACACCTCAATTAAAACTGTTGAGTTTTGGGTATACTGGGCCTCATTACGAGTGTGCCGGTCCGGTAACAACGGTGCAGGTAAGCCTAGTGACACCGTTGTTACAGGACCGGCACACTCCGAGTCTGCGGGTGGCTGCCGTCCTGCCTGCCATGTCTGACCTTGCGGGTGGGACGGCAGCCACCCACAGACTTTCCGGGAAGCACCAGCACCGTTAACAACGGTGCCGGTGCTTCTGTCATCCCCATTCCAATAGGATTCAATGGGAATGGGGATGACAGAAGAACCGGCACTGTTGTTAACGGTGCTGGTGCTTCCCGGAAAGTCTGCAGGATTAACATTGAATGGGGATTAACATTTTTAAAGCACCTCACTTCTAGGAATGCTAGGGTCGTAATACCCCAGTTTTTCCATGGAGCCAGGCACCGGAGAAATGCACGAGTCCAGCGGCAGCCTGCCGGTTTTACTGGCACGGCTACCGTCGGACTCGTAATGAGTCCACTGTCATAATTCAGAATGTGAATCTACCCATATTGCGTTATACAAAGTCAGGTGTTGCGTGGGAAAATTACTAGGCAAAACCCACTAAAGATCTCTTCTTAATTTAATAGTATTGATTGGTTAATGCCAGAAAACTTAAGGGTCAGCTGTAAAACACGGTGATCATTGAAAGATCATTGTATTGAAAACTGAAATGTTTTCAATTAGATAAGTATGATGCAAGATGCAGTGGTTTGATACCTAATAATTGGTGATGGTATATTGAATTTTCTGAATTAATACTGTATGTTTTTGTCAATTTTGTTTATTCATTTATATTTATTCTTGGGTATGATGTATGATGCTGTATATGTATGTATGAATAAATTCTTTTTCAATATTTTTTTGAATGAATTTAGACATTTATTGATTTTGTAAAAGTTAATTATATGAACTAAATACAAATAAATGCATAAATAAATAAACTGTATGCATCACAGGTGACGACATTGCCTGTAATAATGTGTTGTTTGCCTTGAACTAACCAGTGCGCTCCACGATGAAATTAAAAGCCCCTACTGACACGCTTTTTCCTTTTTGTATAAGAAATAAAACACTGTTATCCTTTCAAGAGGTACACCAAGTCTTTTTCCTTAGATGATTGTTTTTATTGGATGGTTGTTGGTGGTCTGCCCTACAGTATTTGGTGACCATGTCATGATCCCAGACCTCTCTGCAGGGATGGAAGAATCCTGGCCGCATATCTAAGGGGCCACCTGCAGGGATTAGTCCCTTGTGCACATCCTGGAGCGGTATACAGGAGCCGCGTTGCCAGAATTCCTGTCTGTTCGTTGGAGCGGGGCGTTGCTCCTGGATTGTGCAGGCTGTTGATGGGACCCTGTGATGGAGGAACTCGAGAGAGCACGTAGATGTAAGTGTACTTTTTACAGTTGAAAACACGTGGGGAGGGGAGCAGGGGATAAGAGTAACTGCTGGGAAGTGTGATAGGAAGTGATGATGCGTCAGCTAAGGTGTGGTTGCATAGCAGAAAGACAACGTGGCACTTTTATTTTCAATGTATGCTATTATATATATATATTTATGCTATTATATGGAGTAAAGGATGACGAGTAACGGGATCCTTCCCGATTGGGGGAAGAAGACAGTGCTGTATTTGTACAGAACTAGAGGAACAAGGTTAGATGCTCCATATATTGAGTGGGCCTCTGATCTCCCCACCCAATATAAAGGGGATGTGGGAAGGAAACATAGTATTTCATAGTGTTTTATATTGACCTTGTTATTGTGTTGGTACGGGCCGAGAAGGAGTCCAGGGTTGTTGTGTAGAGGTTTGTTGAATTGCGTGGCGCGAAGGTGTGAATGATAGGTGTGTGGGTATGTGGGGTTGTATTGGTGTGGGAACTGGAGTGAGGAATGAATGAGTGACGGGCTTAAGGAAGGGGAGTGGGTGAGGGGATCGGAATGGAAAGGGGCCTGATACTGCTAGATGGGGCCCTGAATAAACAGAATGTTTTTTTTATCTTCTATACGTTTCGATAGGGGTGGCTAAAATGGAGCCTGCAACCCCCCTAGAATATATGTGTGCAGCCTTACCATAAGGAATATAAGGAAAACATTTTGAAGTACCACCGCGAGTGGGTAGCGGAGACAAGGGGTGGCCCTAGACAGAGCGGTTCAAGCCCTAGGCAGAGCAGGGAACAAGTAACAAGGAGATTCTAGGCCACAAGTATACATTCTAGGCATGTAAACATAAGGAGAAGACATTTTAAAATAGAAAAGAAGTGTTGAAATTGTGGAAAATAGAGGATTTTGAGAATCAGGCGAAGACATTAGAGGGATCACCAGTATAATGTGTCCAGAACACACCTAACGCCCCGTCCTGCCAAGAACCCCCCACCCCGTCTGCACCAGAGCCTACAGTACAATCACCACCAGACACACCACAGCCCCTGTTAGGATGGTATTCTACCCGTGCAGCCTCAGGGTACACAAATCCTGTGTATATTCCTCTGCCTGCCACAGCACTGCCCCCTTAGTCGTCAGCAGCCCAGTATCAGAACCTTCCAAACCCCATGGCATGGGCAGATGTATGGGGCAAGAGCAGGGGGCCTATATCGGAAACCACCAAAAAGAATTAGAGGAGGTGGTGGGGAGGACAAAAGAGGAGGTGGCACGGTTCAGAATGGACAGAACAGATGGACAAAGGTACCTAGCGGGCTGGACGAATGGAGGGCAAGGGACATACTGTTTAGGATTGATAGTATTACCATTACGGATGTACACATTGAGAAAGAGGACAGGCAGAGAGGGAGTCAGCAAACGAGAAGTATGGAGTACTGGACGGTGCAGTAGGAGGATGACATGGGAGGTGACCCATGGGAGGAGGAATGGGATACGGTGGAAAAGGTAGAAGAGGGGGTGGCTGCTCTGTGATATCACCATGAGAAGAGGGTTTGTGGGGGCTCAGGTTGAGAAACTGAAATGGGCGCATGGCAGTAGCGAAAGGCAAACCTATGGAGAAAAGGAAAGTTAAAAATGTGACAGGGACACAGTTCCCCCTGTTACATAAAAGAACAAGTAGGGCACAGTATGTACCATAGCCTTGTAAGGGAGGCATGATATCACAATTATGACACTGACACAAAAGTTACAATTTGAAAAACCTTTATTTAATTTTTGGGGGTTTGGAAAACATCCTATTTTGCCCTATAGCTAGGATGGAAGTAGTCTCGACCATCAAATAATGAATAAAATAGCACTAGTTGAGTCCGTCAAATCAAAATGGCCTATACTAACAAAACCTAATGCCTGCCTAATCTCTTGTACAAAAAGTGTATACAGGAGAATATGTATGCAAAGGAAAGTCAGTCTTCAAATATAAAGAATAAATGTAGCTGAGTAAGCTCTCCTGCCGTCTTAGACAACATGGAGTAAGTCGGTCCCCATAGGCAGGATGACAGACTCTGGCTCAGGTTCTTAACACAAAGGCAATTCAAAACATGGATCGAAGGCTGCCTGGCCTTCCACGTTAAAGTCTATCTTTCCAGCTTTCAAAATACAGTTCAACAAAAGTTCACACCGGTCTCCCTCAGTCGGACTCAGACCTTTCAAGGCAAACATTTCAAAACACTTGCAGGGGTTCCTTTGCCCAAGCTTAATTCACATTATTTTGGGGTTTCCTTCCTCCACCTTTTTACACTTCCTGTCTCCTTCAATCGGGCATTTTCAGATGTCGAAGACATTTGAATGTGCGTGGCTTTCTTTACAGACCTCCACAGGACCACTTTGACTAAAAGTTAACTGTTCTGCGTTTTACTCTTCCCATCGCTCAGTGTTAATTTTTCTTCTTCGCTTTTGCAGTTCTTTCACTTTTATCGCTACAATGCACATCTCACAGAGACTTTCAAGTGGGCTACTTCCGTTCGCCAGACCACTCTGTTACTCAGTATCGCTGATTTCACAGCTGTCCTAACTTCAAAGTTCATTCACAGGTCTGCCTTTTTTTGCATCTTATCCACACGCGTGCAACCTTCACTTGCAATATAACGTTACCACTTCAGTCTTTCTTTAAAGCACACAGGTCTCTCAGGCCGCTTGCCAACTCACCGGCTGTGTGCGTTTCTTTCTTGGTTTTACGATTTCCAATTCAAAAGTAAAGGTTAGTACCACATGCTTAGCCTTGCCTCCCCAACTCTTGCTGTTCACCCGGGAGGGTCGCTGGCATCCTTGGAACACAAAGCAGCCTTCTTGTTTGGGATTTAGCCTTCTCCACATGTATTTCATGGCCTTTTGGAGGCATTGACCTCCTGCAGGGAACTCCTGGGGGTTTACGTCCTCTGCTCTCATCCCTCGGTCCGTTGCTCTGCTCCAGCATGTTCGCCTTCACCCTGGAAGTTCTGCTCTTGCTAGTGTACCACCTGGCTCAGAGTATGTCTCTATGTTCCGCCTTTTATCGATGCGAGGAGAGCTAATTGGTATCAGATGTATGTACGTAAAGTCAAGTGCCTGACTTTTCCTGACCCAATTAGTGGGACATGTCCTATGCGATATGTAATGGTTAGCATCTTTAGTCTCAGTCGCCCTCTTCCTCAGCCCATTGTTGGTGTAAAAATGGGGGGGGGGTGGATTTGCAACATTGGAGAATACTATAAAATAGGATGGGTTAGGTGTATGGGAAAGGGGGGAATACCGGGTCTCACCATTGGTCATCTCACCCAAACTCCCTGAAGACCACTCACCCAGGTGATCCTCTCTCTCTGGTCCACCCCCAGGGTCTGGATCCAAAGTTGATGGCTGTGCCCAGGCCACCTGAGAGGGAGATCCCCGGGGGGTAGTAGGTGAGACACCCTTTGGTTTTTCACACCACACATGGACAAAAATAGCCTAATTAAAGCACTGCCATCTCTCACTGCAGGCACAGGAAAATGGATTTACGTGTTTAAAAAACAGCTGGTATCACTCTGGCTATAGCTGATTTAAAAAATGTATTTGTTGCAATAAATGGGCATCAGGCAGACGACATTTGGGTGAAAGCAGGGTAACCCAGGTGCAGCTAGGGGACAAAAGTCATGATAGGGCCCATTTTAATGACATCAGGATGCAGGTGTGAACAGCTCTATGATGTGCCTACCCAGACACCCCAGACATTCAGTTTATTATGCAATGCACAATGCGAGATGATGACAATCCTGCCCAGTATATTTTTTAGATACAGGAGATGTGGAGGATAGAGACAGACAATCAATCCCATTCTTTTATTTTGTGGTTAAAAAAGGGCTCCCGAAGGCCCTCGACAAGATAGTGGCAGTAGAAGGGGTGGTAGTAGCAGCATTACGGTACGTGCAGATAGACCATAGGGTGGTACAGGCAGACATCAGGATGGCATCTGCATGGGGGGAGGATACAAGTGGAACAGTGGGTATCAGCTGCAATATCAAGGGTGGCCCCAAGGAGGGTACCCACAGGGGAGAGAGGGGTTTGCGGAGGGATGGGACAGAGAGGGGGAAATACAGGACAGTGTTGGACATGCGGGAGAATGGGACATTCCTCATGGGAATGCAGGAGAAGGCCAGCAATTGGCTATAACCAGATGCCCCGATATGCCCCAGGAGCACTGGCCCTATCCCCCATACACACTTTTTGGTATGTCATCAGCACAAGCTCCACCTGCTCCCCCTCCACAATTTCCACAGCTACAAGCACAAGTTCCTAACAGGCCCAGTTCCTTATACAGAGCATTCTGCCCTGCCACAACTGCTTCAAATACCCAACAGTAATGCAATTCCCAATGGCATCGTTACACACTACCAAGGGGAAAATATGTTGGGAGGAAATCCCTTTCTGCTCCCAGGTATGAACCTTTATCTAAATCAGGACAGCCCCCAGAGAGCCTTAGCGTGCCCAATCCTGTCAGTCACTGCCAACCCAGAAGAGGAACCCTTGGTAGGCATGGAGATAGGTGATAAACCCTTTATTTTCATGGTGGGCGCAGGTGAAACTAAATTGTGTATCTGCCAAGGGCACATTCCCTTGTCTGGTGACGTTATGCACATACAGGGATTTTCTGGGGAAGTGAAATTGTTTCCATTTACAGAGGAGTTAGCCATCAAAGTGGGGGGCCAGGTGATACAGGCCCTGTTGTTTTCTACAATATCCCCTGTCAACCTGCTAGGACGAGGTGTGCTCAGAAACCTGAACATGGCTATCTCGTTTACTAAAAGGCAGGTGGTGTTTTCAACCCCAGGAATGTGCCACATAAGGGCCCAGGTGGTCATTCATGCCTTAGGGAGTGAGACGGATTTGTTTAATTACAGGGTCACAGTTTTGTTAAATGCAATCCCTCAAGTGGGTAAGGAGTGTTGGTGAATACCCTCTGATTTCCTATTCAGGCCTGCTCAGCCTCAAGAACACACAGCAGGGACAATCCTCACTTTGGCTATAGAAGGAGTGGTGGTATTGAAGAACAGGATTGTTTTAATAGGGACATATACAGATGGAGGGAAGTGGTGCACAGTATTGTGCATAGAACCCGCCCAACCATTGAAAGAAGTAAATAAAGCTGATTTGTTTAAGGATAACGATGATGATGGAGAGATAGTGCTAGCCCTATGTGTTCCCTGTGAGATCATGAAACAGTATTGCCAGGTCCCGTTTCCCATGTTTGTGGCAGAACGTGTCCCATCCTTTTCCCAAGAAGATCTGGCCCATGTACCTGACATTTTGTTGAAGAACAACCCTCATGACATCAGCCTCTTGCAGAGAGTTGCTCTAGTTCAAATAACCCTTAAGCCAGGAGCAGTATTGCCCCGAGTGAAGCAGTACCCACAATCCACAGAAGCAAACGAGGTAATAAATGACACCATCACTGCAGTCCTACACCAAGTCATTATTGTACCCTCTAACTCCCCCTGTAATATGACTATATACCTCATCAAGAAATCGAAATGATCTAATTGGAGGATGATTCAGGATTTACGCCCCCTGAACGACATAGTGCAAGATGGGTTTCCGGTAGTGCCCAACCCTGTGACAATATCATGCAATAGACCCACAACAGGGACCCACTTTACTGTCACTGACTTGAAAAATGCATTCTTCGCAGTCCCATTGCACTCCGACACTCAAAATCTCACAGCATTTACGAATGGTGGGAGGTGATTCCAGCACACAGGACTGCCCGAGGGGTACTATGAGTCCCCCAGTATCTTTAATAGGGTGTTACATGCAGATTCGGGGAACACACACATGCCAAGCACCCTCCTTCAATATGTGGATGATTTGTTAGTGTGTGGTGCTCACGATTGACAGTGCAGGGACGATTCCATCACTCTATTACAATTACTTGCTGACAAAGGATACAAAGTTGTCAGGGTGAATCTGCAGTACTGCCAACAAGATGTGTTTTACTGTACACAATTTATTACTGTTCATGGCAAGAAAATAACACCAGAACGTGCTGCAGCAGTGAGACCTGTAGAAATACCTGGGGTTATGTAGGTATTGCAGGGCATATATTTTTGATTACACGACTTACACGCCCACTGCTACAGGAACTCAAAGATGAGCAGAAAGCAAAGAGCACTATTACATGAACGGAGGAAATGCTCACTAGTTTGCAAGAATTGACAAATGTTATTGCCAGCGCCGCTGTCATAGCAACACTTGACTACACACAAGATTTCTATCTCTGTTCACATGCAGACATGATGACGGCAGTACTAGATGAGAAAAGCATGATGGGCCATAATCCTTTTGCATAATATAGTGGCATGTTAGATTTGGTTATGTAGGCCCAATTCCCACATGAGCAAGCTCTCACTGCAGCGGCTTTTGCCACAATTATGTTGGGATTCTCATTTACTTTGTACGTAGAACACACAGTATTTGCCATCTTGGAATGATCCAAATCCACCCTGACCGCACAGCGAGCATCAGCCTATGAGGTTATGCAATCTAGACCTAACATTCATATAGTATGATGCAAGACGGTGAATCCAGCCACCTTCCTAGCAGAAACCATTACTGACACTGATGATGTACATGATTGTGGAACTTATGAGGGACATGACAATGACATTCCAAAAGCATGAGATCATGCCCTTGAGGACATAGAAGTGTTCTTTGTTGATGGGTCAGCGACCATTGACCAGAGATGGGTAGGAGGCACACGGGGGCAGCAGTAGTGTGGTTAGTAGATGGAGAATACAAAGTACTGGTACAAAAAGGGTTACCAATGCACTACTTAGAGAAAGCAGCTGAGCTTAGCGCATTAATCGAAGCTCTTGATGCATTGAAGGACTGCCGAGTAACAATCTGTTCTGACACAGCCTACGTCACAACCACAGTCAACTCAGGGTTGCCTCAATGGAAAAGGAGGGGATTTAGGAGAGCAGTTGGGTCCCTAGTGCAACACACTGCTTTGTTGGACAAACTAATCTATACCCTAATCTATACCCTATACCCTGTCATGGCCCACTCTAGTAGCAGTGGTGAATTGCACCACGCATAGAAATAACACAGACACAATTTCTCTTTGGAATGCTGCAACAGATGCAGCAGCAAAATCAGCAGCCTATCTCTCAGTACCAGACATTTCTGACTACCCTGTTATTGTGAGTATGCAAGTAAAGCTACCAGCTCCATATACTTCTTTACCAATTGCCCAGATAATTGACCTGCAAGGCCGAGTGCCACAAGAGGAGAAACTGTTATGGCAAAAGAGAGGGTGTGTGCAATCCCCCACAGACCTGATATGGAGGCAGGGCACTACAGGCAAGGTGGCAATGCCCCATGAGGTGGTAATGGTCATGCTTGAGCAATTGAACTATCCCTACCATGTGTCGAAGCAACACATTTCTGTAGACATACAACAGCACTGGTATATGCCCAACTTTCAAGAGTTGTTAAAAGTTTTCATATATAATTGTGAAGTATGCCAAATGTACAATACTTGGCCAACACTACAGACATTATGAGGCACATTGCCCCCGCCCTACCGGGCCATTCCGTGTGCTTCACTTTGATTATGCCGACATGAAATAGTGACGGGCGGTGCATGCATACACCATTGTCACCAGTTTTAAGTGCCTCTGATGCTCATTTGGCTGCATCCATCTTGGGAGATGAGTTTAAAATGGATCTCCCTGCAATGATGAAATCAACAAAACTTATCTCTTGACAGATAGCACCATGGTGATCAGACGACAAAAACAGCACTGCATCAGAATCTGCGAGCTTACCATCCATCCAGCTGGCCCGAGGAGACACTGAGGATGTGTGTAATGTGCTCCGCTGGTGGAGTAAGCCGAGGTACAGCGTAACATTTACGGTCATGTATGCCACTGCATTTGCGGTCAAGTTAAAGGAATTGCAGTATTGGGTACACCTCTCTGATGTCCAGCGGTCTACTCATACGGCACCTCCTGTGTCGGAAACAGTAGCATTAAGTCCCCTACTATCATGACTGTTCCTTTTTTCAGGTACAGAGAGCATAGTATGTTGAATTGAGTTGTGGGCATTGTGTTCTAAATATGTATATCCTTTGCATTCCCATCAACGAGTCTACCTCAGCTCACTCATCAATGCACAAATACCATTGACTTCTCTACAGACCAGCTGCTACAATGTTTACTGAATGTTTCAATGCCATTGCCACTGCACTTGTTAAAGTAAACTGCACTTTTCAGAATGCAAAGATATTTCAATGGTCGGAACAGACACTGTCTTTTCATCACTGTCACTGAGTAATGAATATTTTGATATGTATATGTTTTGGTTTCATTTTAAGGGGTTAGCATTAATACACTTGGCTAGGTTATATGGTTGAGACATATAAAGGGTGGTGTGATAGGGGTGGATGTGTACATGTGGGAGGGGACCTCTTTGAGGAGAGTACAGTTGAGCCAATGTCTGTGTAAATGAATTTATCGATGTACAGAGAACCCAAGTAATCAATACGGTCACATGGAAATGGTCATGTAGAGAGAAAAGAGGGGTGGAGGAAGGAAGGGGATATGACTAATACAAAGAGATTGGGTTAGATACAAGGGCCGATGTGCACCAGCCAGAATTTAGAAATGTGTGGTACAGCCACATGTGCTCAGAGGGGAAACAGAGAGCAAATGGAAGCTGCTATGTCTTCTCCTTGATCCCCCACACATCGAGAGAAACCAAACTGTTAGTACCCCATTAAATACTATCTCTAGAATCCCAGTGCTTAGGTCATCTAGCGGAATGTCGGGTTTGCAACTTGTTCTAGAGACACGGAGTACGACTCGTGTTGATGGATAGAGATGAAGCAAAATGTGCCAAGAACAGCAAAGACCACCAATGCAAACCACACCCACTACTAAAAATGGAAGCTGTACTGTTTGTATCTGACAGATTGCAAGAGGAGGTGGTAAACTGCATGGCAGGGGGACTTGTGGGGTTTGATGAAGAAGTCATTTAAGATGTTAACGACAAGTGCCTCACCATTTGGGCTGCTTAACTTCCCAAACTGACGTGTATCGAAACCAAAGAAACACCAGTGAAAGTGCAAACCCCAGAAGAATACCAATTGTGCTTTCAAGGGCTCAGAAATATTGCAGTGGGAACCAACAGTAAATGCAACAAGACTTTGTACATTCGAGATATAAACAACAACACTCATGGACATGTACTGGGTGTGTGGCCAGCAGACATACTTGCATCTCCCACCTTCATAGAGAGGTATGTGTTAATTGGAGACATCAAATTCTGCTATCTTCGTGGTTCCTGAAGCACACCTGAAAATAAAATCAACCACAGTCACAACCCAGCCTTGAAAGTCCCCACCCCAGCCCTCACGAGTGAAAAGGGAGAGGCGCTCATTGCAGATACAGAAGAGGAGATAGAACTATCGATCTTAAGACTCTTCCAAGCTGTTGAAAGAAATCCGAGAAGTATTGGCTATACACCAAGACAGAGGTTTTCTTTCCTTCTCTTTTACTGCCAGAGGTCCAGGCCGCAGCTCACGTGAAATGGCTCCAAATAATACGATGGGAGATGATCCAGATGGTGAACAACACAGAGCAAGGATTGAACGCGATCAAGAGTAAAATGCGTGCTATCCGGTTGATGAGTCTCCAAAACCGATACGTGGTAGACCTGTTGACAGTCATGGAAGGGTGTGAGTGCAATTACAAAAAAAAAGACTGTCCTGTTGCACATAATCCCCCCCAAAAAACGCAGAGAACAGGTCCTTGTCACACATCATAAGGGCCCTACACAGGCTGAAGAAAAGTATGTAAACTGAAGTAGGAGCTGGAGCTGAAGACTGGTTCAATACAATGTTCTCGTGGTCACGATCATGGCTTGGAGCAGTGGTGAAGATATTGGTCTGTATCGTAGTAACCCTGTTGGTGATGTTCTGTACGTTCTAAATGATCCTTCGATGCTGTGTAAAGACTCTCCTGAATAGTGCAATGTTTATGGTTTCGATTGGGGCAAGTGGTGCACCTCCAAGTACAAAATAGGGGCATGCTCAAACAGACGACCCCCAAGAAACCTCATATAGTGAGAACTGAGAGTGCCATAGACACCCCCCATGGACAGTAACCCCACCCCTACCGGGCACAGAGAATTATACAGAACATTGGGACAACCTATCAGGTGATGGGGCGTATTTACTTTGCTTGTACCCCAGAACGATATGTCCAAGCAGCTGAAAGTTTACGCGATGTGTGTAAACTATGGATGCCCAAGGAGGGCACCTGCAGAGTATGGGAAGCTGCCGAGTTAGTTAATATAGGATTCACTAAAGGGGGGAATGTTGGGATGCATGTCCAACTCCCTTAACCCCCCGAATGATTTAGGTTGAGGAAAATATATTAAGAACATGAAGAAACAAAGAGGACCGGTTATAAGTGCAGGGAGTAATCAATAGGCGATATAAGGGTAATGTGCAGGGTAAGTGGGTAGCGCGCTATGTGTCCTGAGAAGGCCCACAGGAGGGGGGTCTTCCTGTGGAATTATAAAAATGATAATAAGTGATGTGAATGAACAATGCAATAGCCAGCCCCCGTCCTACGGCATACAGCACTGAAGCACTGCCATGTTAAGATCGAGGCCTAGGAAGGTTCAGGCCACAGTAAAAGCAATAGCACATCCTGGCATTTTCCATCCTCGTTTCCAGCCCAGGCAATAGATGAGAAGGCCTATTAGCCGGACAGATAAGCCATCCATTGTCTCATGTTGCAGGCCTGTGCAATCAGAAAGGAACGCAAATAGCCAAACGTGTGTAGGGCTGTGCCTGTCCCTGAAGGACAATCTTTGGGGAGACAGGGCAGAGGTCTAGAACTGCCAAAGGAGCGCAACCAAAGATTTGAGCACTAGCGCCCCCCATGATAATGGTCACTTTGAACTGCCATATGCCCACAAGCAGAACACCCAAACCCCTCAGAATTTTACTGATTGGTGTGATCCTGAAGAGGCCCAGGCGAAGCAGGGGGTAGCTGCCAAAGGGGAGCACAGAGTAGGATGTCCTGTGATTTGTGCTACGAAGTTAAGAGGGTGAGGCAAACAAATCTAGGTCTGTGCCGGGGAGGCATGGCGGGACACCTCTGTGTCTGGGACCAGAAGAAGCACCTCTCATCTCAGAGTGTCACTTCGACCTCAAAGGTATCCACTGAGCTCTTGCTCTTATCCAATTACCAGGTGCACATCACGTGAGTTGTCCATGGAGAGGGAAACATTCTTACATGGGCTGCCAATCATGTTCATAGAACCCAAGGTGGCAAGGCCGAAGACCACGTGGAAGGGGACTGTCATAGAGTAACTGCAACCAATCATCTGACGTCCTGTAGGGGGCGGGTGGCATGTACATAGGGGATAGCCAATGAGGTTGGGGAATGAGTACTTTATACTGAATGCATCACGGGTGAGGACATTGCCCGTAATAATTTGCTCTTTGCCTTGAACTAACCAGGCCTCTATGAGGCAGTTGGGATTTAATGCCCATACTGACACGTTTTTTCCTTTCTGTATAAGAAATAAAGCTTTGTTATCCTGGCAAGAGGTACACCAAAACATTTTCCTCACAGGATTGTTTTTATTGGCTGGTTGTTAGTGGTCTGCCCTACAAGACCCGGTTACAAAAGTATGACATTTTACACAGTTTGTTTAAACATTTGTGCTGTAAAATGTACCATTTTAAGACATTTTTTAAAACATATTCTTGGCCAAGAAGCACTCTACATTAGTAAGTGCTCCCTCACTATACGTGGTTGCTCATGCTAACTGGGAATGTTACTGCGCCTCTACTCAAAATATTCACCTGTCACACAGTGACCTTGAATCTTTTACAATTCCGTGCCTGCTGAGGATACGCCCACCCTGCTGGCACCAAAACCTGCCTTTACCACTATAAAGGGTTTCTCTTGTCAGAAAACGTACTTGTGATAAGACCGGAGGCCACCAGGGGGCGCAGGCAGGATGGACGCCTGAGCTTCGAGCTCCGCACCCAGCCCCGGGTAAACTGCGGTCCACCAGCGGAACGAGGGTCCCATGAACCACGCGACCCCCACCAAGAGGAGTGGGAACCTGTAGCCCCCACCTGGACCCAACTCCGGTCCCGATCCGACGCTCCTGAGCAGAGCTCTACGGACCGAGGCGATACCAGCAACCCCTCCCCCACGGCCTGGTGCGAAGCAACGTAGGAGGCAACGAGGGAAGGCGTGGCGGCCGAGCACACACAGGCTGGGCCACACACGAGGGAGCCTGGGGCTGCGGGCCCGCCCCTGGACACTTAACGCGGCCTACCGCACGTCATACCCCGGGGCCCGACCTTAAGAGGGCAATCCGCCCGCCCAAGGAGCAACGACATCGCAGGGGGTCCGACGCGGGAGCGCGCCCCCCCACCCCATCGCAGCGCACACCAAAGCAGCCCGCGGCGCCCTAGGGCTCCACGCCTGGCGCTCCTGACACTCGAGGCGGGGCAGCCGGGACACCGCCGACGCGGCCTTTCATAGGGGGGCCCGGACTCCCCGGCCCATCCCATGGCCCCGGGGCCCAGCCCGGAGAGGGCCATCCTCCCGCCCTTGGAGCAACGACATTGCAGGGGGGCCGACGCGGGAGCGCACCCCCCCCTCCCATTACGGCACACACCAACACTGCCCACGGCGCTCTGAAGCTCCACGCCTGGCGCTCCGGACACCCGAGGCAGGACAGCCGAGGTGCTGCCGGCACGCTCTGTCATAGGGAGGCCCGGGCCCACCTGCCCATTTCACGGCCCCGGGGCCCGATCCGAAGAGGGCCATCCACCTGCCCACGGAGCAACGACATCGCCTGGGGGCCGACGCGGGAGCTCGCCCCCCCCAACACACTCCCCCTCCTCCCGCTCTTACCTGAGGAAAGTGCCAAGGGACACCTGCAGCCTCGCGACGAGGACTCTCCCCACTGTGGCGAGGTTTGGGAAACAAAGAGAGGCAAGCATAGAAGGTAAGGACCCCTGCTCAGCACCCCTACGACCCCCCTCCACTGGAAGGGCACTTGGAGGAAACGGGGTACCAAAGGGAACGGTATCCACACTTGACCCTCGGATACCCTCACCTACCGTGACTCTGGAACCTCCCCTGCTGCAGTAAAGCCTGGGGACCACAGGGAGCCAGGCGCAACAGGTGAGGACCCCTATCCGGAGCCCTCATATCCCCTCCCTCAAGAGAGACCTACCGGAAACCCACCGGGCCTGCGCGAGACACCAGAGGAAACATTGCATGAGTTTGGCCCTCAGATACCCCTACCTACAACAACTTGGGAACCCCCTCAGCTGAGATACCTGGAGATCGCCACCACAGGGCTAACTAGCGGAGCCAAACAGGATAGACAGGCACTGAGCTGCCGACACCCACGGGGGACACACCCCCTCTCCACCCTGCACCCCAACTGACCCAGACACGGCTGACGACCAGGCGGTGCCCGCTAACAAGTAACCGACACGATCCTTCCATGAGCTGGAAAGAAAACCTGCTGAAATACCAATTTGTTGCCAACGAGAGTGTCATGGCGACTGGGGGCCCCGCCACCCCACCCCCGGATGAGGACTGACATGGGTGCCAAATTGGCTGACCTCACGACCAAAGTCACCACCCTAGAGGACCGAATGGAGGGAGTCGAAAGCAATCAACTCTCTGTAACACTCCTTGAAACCCAAATGGAAATTAGACTCCGAGACATGGAAAGACCAGAGGAAGAACTCCGGCTTAAGGTCGACGACATGGAGAACAGGGAGAGAAGGAACAACCTTGCGCATTTTTGGCCTGGTGGAGTCCGAGGGCGAATCCACACAAGGACTCGAGGGCAAAGTGCACGACATTGTAAGGATCGCCCTGGGAACAGAGGCTGCGGGCACGATCAACTTTGACAGGGTGCACCGGGCGGGGGGGGGGGGCAGAGGCCCGCGCTCGGTCTTGGTCCGGCTACATTATTATAAAGACAAGGCCAAAATTCTAGAGAAAGCGAGAAACCTCGGCAACATACAATACGGCGACTCAAGGGTGTCCATCTTTCAAGATCTGTCAGCCCTCACCCTGTCAATGAGGAGGAAATGTGGCAGCCTCACAAGATGGCTTCAGGGAAAAGGGGTTCGATACCGCTGGGGACATCCCTTCTACCTGGAATTTGAATGGCTAGGGGAGAAACACCACCTGGTGTCGGAGGAGGATATTCGGAGGGCCACAGACGACCTGGTTGGCGACCAGGCAGGCCATTCAGGCGCCCAGGATGGAAGAGCCCGAGACCCCCCCAGGGGTCCTGACAGATCGGTGAACCACAGCGGCAAATCCAAAGTCAAGGGGGCCCGGAAGTTCCGGAAAACTAGACACCCGTCGACAAACTCTGAAGACCACTCAAAGTCATGAGAACACCGTTCGATCGGAGATGGAGGAAATCACAAGGTGAGCATTGACTCGGGGTCCAGGCACTGGAGGACCTGGGACCATGAGGTGTCATAACTGGACGCCGCGTTGGCGCTACGGCTGGCCCGCCGGACTACAGGGCGGGCGAATGTTTGCAAAAAAGTTAACTGTTTGGTTGAGTTGGCCCACACACGAGGCCCGAGTTAATGGTTTGTGGGCTGGAGTGGGGACTCATGGTTCCAGAATTTTATCTCGGACACTTGTACCGAGGTTCTGACGGGGCCGATCTATATTGATTCTGAGAATTGGGATTCCCCAACACATGAAAATCCCGGGGCTGGGGTTAGAGTCCTTGGTGGTTCGTTGACCAACCCCAACGTATGTTGGGGAACGTGGACGAACGCCTTATATTTCAAGGGAAGGGTGGGAGGGGGGAGGAAACAGGGAGGGGGGCTTCGAATAGGGGTGTGGGGGGAAGAATGGTCAACAGGGCAGACAGAGGGTTAAAGGGGGAAAGTCAGTTCAAGTCACAGACACTTGCTTGGCAGCGGGCTCTGAAATTCAGGTACTATGAGGGGTTCAAAGGGCACAACCGAAAAGACGATAATGATTGAAGGGAAGATAGGCACGTTGAATGTCAAGGGCCTTAACTCTCAAAATAAGAGGTCCCTTACGAGCAATATGTTCCGCAAACAACATCTAACAGTCCTATTCCTACAGGAAACACATTATAAACGAGGTAGAGAGTCCAGAATCAAAGGGAAGGATATTGGCTGCAACTACTGGGCATCACATGCGACCTCAAAGAAGGAGGGGGTGGGCATTCTCCTGGGAAGGGCACTCCAACTCACAGGGGTAGAAACCAAGAGAGGATTTGGAGGTCGATTTTTAGGTGTCAAAGGGTTTTGCGAGGGACAGCGCATCACTCTCGCCACCGTATACGCACCCAACTCGGGTCAGGTAGAGTTCCTCACGCGGATCTTCAGTGTCATGGACGAGTGGGCAGAGGGGGCCATGATACTTGGCGGGGACTTCAACCTCATAGCTGACCCCCAACTGGACTGGTGGTCCGCCAGGGGAGGGACACCCAAGGGGATTACTAAGGACAACCTGGCCTTGCAGACCCTCCTGAGGGATCACTACTGGGTAGACATCTGGCGCAAAGCATACCCGGGCCAAGGCGGCTACACTTTCTTCTCTCCCCCACACTGCACCTATACTAGAATCGACCTCCTGCTGATCTCAGAGGAGGGGGACGGGGTGGTAACCCAACCAAGGGTCGAGGCCATAACGTGGTCGGACCACGAATTACTCATGGCTAACTGGTCACTGCCCATTGCCCCGAGATCATCCCGATGGCGGTGCAATGACACCCTCCTTAGGGACCCCGTATTCCGCGACTTTATGAAACAAGAAATGCTGGCCTACTTTGAGACAAACGACACCGGGGAGACTGACATGTCCATGGTATGGGAAGCGGGGAAAGCCACTTTTAGGGGTCTCCTCATAGCAGAGGGCTCGAGGCGTAAAAGGGAGAGGGGCCTGATCGAGAGCAAACTCCGTGCGGAGTTGAAGGTCTTGCAGGCCAGACTGGGCGCCCCGGGGGTTGACCGGGATGCACTCCTGGAGGAGATGCAGGGCAAAAGACAGGAGCTCCATACGGTTCTTATAGGGGAGGTTGTCAAAAAAATGCGATACACCAAACAGAGATACTATGAACGGGGCGACAGGGTAGGCACTCTATTGGCACAGAGGTCACGGGGGTGCAGAGTGGAAAGAGGGATTGCCCAGCTTGGTGATGAGGGAGGAATAATTCATGGGGACCGGCAGAAAATAACGGAATGTTTTGCCGACTACTACAGCAAACTTTATTCCAGGCAAATGGGCGAATCACAGGAGGATATTTCCTCCTACCTGGCAGAACATCCCCTCCCCAAGCTGACGGACGAAGACTTAGAGGCCCTCGAGGGAGAAATCTCAGAAGAAGAGGTGGAGGGAGCCATCAAAAGATTGAAGGCCTGAAAGGCACCTGGCCAAGACGGCTATACAGCAGATTTTTACAAACAGACCCAATCGATCTTAGTGAAACCCCTGGCTAAACTGTTTAACCAGATTAGGAGTCAGGACACAATCCCACCGACATTCCTGCAGGCCCTCATCACCGTCATACCTAAACCCGGCAAGGACCAGACGGACTGTGGGTCTTACAGACCCATCTCGCTTCTTAATTTGGACGCCAAGATTTTCGCTAGAATCTTGGCCTCCAGACTGGAAAACTCCCTCCCACGCCTGATACACCCAGACCAGGCGGGATTCATCCTTAACAGACAGGGTTCCGATAATTTAAGGAAAACACTTCACATACTTGCCACAACTGAGGCCAGAAACGAGGGCACACTCTTATTGGCTCTCGACGCGGAGAAGGCCTTTGACAGGGTCAGTTGGGCCTTCATGAGGGAGGTTCTCACATCTGTGGGGATGGGCCCAAGGTGGTTGGGATGGATATCTGCGCTTTACTCCTCCCCCTCGGCCAGAGTGGTGGCAAACGGAACGGAATCAAGAGAATTCCCCCTTGAACGTGGTACGAGGCAGGGATGCCCCCTATCCCCGTTAATTTATGCATTAGTAATGGAACCATGGGCACTCTCGGTCCGCAACGATATGGCCATCAGGGGAATACAGATGGGAGACATGCATTGCAAAATTTGCCTCTTCGCAGATGACGCCCTGCTTTATGTCACCAGACCGACCCAAACAATCCCCCGGTTGCTACAGGCCCTCACACGATATGGAGAGCTATCGGGGTATAAAGTCAACCTGGACAAATCGGTGGCATTCATAGGGGGGAATCTATCGGACCCGGAGATGGCCTTTGTGGAGGGACTCCCCTTTAAACGGAGTGAGGAGGGGTTCCGGTATCTAGGAATCCATATCACGCGCGACCTTGAAGACCCGTACACGGCCAACTTCCCCCCCCTCTGGTCAGCAATCAGGAGAGACATAGAAAGGTGGGCGGGAGCGGGTCTCTCGTGGATGGCACGCTTCAATCTCATAAAAATGGTGCTTCTCCCAAAATTCCTGTTTCTCTTCCAGATGCTCCCGGTGCTGGTCCCTAGGGCTTTCTTTGAAGAAACAAAACGAGTCCTTCTTAATTTCCTCTGGCTGGGTAAAAAACACAGAATCTCGTACGAGGTATTGACTAGGGACATACTACAGGGCATCCCAGTTGAGGATTCTGGTTGATCACTTCTCACCGGAAACGAAAAAACAGTGGGTAGCCATGGATAATAGGCCCCTTGCACCTGTCACAATAGAGGAATGGCTCTGGGTCCCAAGGAATAAGATCCCCAGAACCGTCTTGAACCATCCGATTCTGAAAGTACTGTGGTCCCTATGGAGAGAGGGAGGCTACTACAGATGGCTCACAACATGGCCAAAATAGCAGAACCAGCAGAATACCAGACATGGTTCGAGGCAGGCCTTAGCAGGACTGGCCATATGTGGGTGGGGGGCTCTTTCCTACCCCTGAGTGACCTTGAGGAGGCCCTGGGAATAGGCACGCTTTCCCCTTTCTGTTATCTTCAGCTCAAAGGGGTCCTCACTGAGCCATCTTGGGGCGACACCCTCAGGAGGGATCTCACAGACTTTGAAAAGCTTCTCCTAACCGCGAGGGGCTCCAAGGGGATAATATCCCGCCTCTATTAGCTCTTTCTGTTCTCTGTCCCCAGAAACCCGCCGCCAGCACGCACACAATGGGGTAGGGACTTAGGTGAGGAAATCGATGATGAAAGATGGACAGAGATGTGTAGACGGGCTAATCGATCCACGGCCTCCCTCCAGTATCGCCATCAGGCCCTCAGGATACTACACCGATGGCACTATCCCCCGCAGAGGATAGCTAGGATAAGGCCAGGATATGACCCACACTGCTGGAAATGCAGGACAGAAAGAGGAGACTACATTCACATGTGGTGGGGATGCCCAGTGGTCCAAAATTATTGGGACAAGGTACGGGCCTGGATCAAGGGGGTGGATGGGGTTGAGCGATCTTCCTGCCCTTGGCTCCTCCTCTTCGGAATTGACATTGGGGAAGGCCAAGAGGGCACTCAAGACCATATGCTTCAGGTAATGCTGATAGCAGCCAGATGTTGCCTGGCACAGAAATGGAAACATCCGGAAATGCCAGGGGAAAAAACCTGGGTAACCAAGGTACGGGCCATCTACGACATGGAGTTCCTCACACACCTGCTTGACGAGTCCAAATCCAGCATCGAGGAAATCTGGCTCCCCTTTTTTGACAAATACAGCCGAGCGGTCTAATGCTTAGTAGTGGTGCCGAGGGACCCCCCCCCCCCCCAAGGACACGGGGCCATGGCCCGCGGACCCGATTGTGAACTTTACCCAGTTGGTCCACATGACTTCGACGTGCCAAGCGCACAGTGCATTGACACTTCTGTTTTTTCAAAGAGCCCGTTAAGCAAGCAATTAAGCAACTTATGAACATTTGAACTGAAGGGGGGTGGAGGGAGGGAAAGGGAGGGAGAAGGGGTGTGTTGCGAATGGTTTTTTCTTGTTAACTCACATCAGCAAATGCAATGTAATTTCGTAATGCACAAATGAAACTTAATAAAATTGATTTTCAAAAAAAAAGAAAACGTACTTGTATCTACACATTTTCTCCTGGAAGCTTTGTGGCCATCTTCTCTGGCACCCCCAAGATGCAGTAATGTACATGGGTTCTCCCGTCTCGCACATTCTGTCACCTTCCTAGGAACGGCCCGATGCGATAGATTCTTAAATCATACTCCACGCACCACAACAAGGAATGACTCCTTGGCAGTCACTTCTCCCATGCCTTGACAGGAAGAAGTAAAGCGACATTTATTTTCTACATTCATGAATTCTGCATCATATTTATCAACACATACATACATACATTGTTTCTCATTAAAGCTTTTATTGTTTTCAACAAATCTTACAATAAAACATCTTCTTTCCATTTCAAATTTCACTCTAATTTGCAAAAAGTCTTAACACCAGAAATGTCATTACATTTAAACAGCTATCTGGCTATGGGAGGGTCTTCCTTGTCACTTTGCTTTCAGACATGTTTGCGATCTAGCCAGAAACAGAAAATCGTCATGAAATACCCCACCATACTCATGTAGAGTACAATACAATTTCACTTCAGCAATTCTTGATAGTGGGGCATGCATTTCTCAGTAAAGGTAAGGACAAAGGAAAAGAGACAGAACAAAATCAACTGCAACATAACCCATTAACTGATGGAGGCGACTAGCCTGCACTATTCAAGAGGAATATTTCAACATCATAGGTGTTCATGGTAGTGTCACATTTACGGTTTCTCGTATGAAGTGTGCCTGCTCTTATGGCTGATAAATGGATCCTGTTCCTTCCTCAATTCCCCAGTAAACCATTTGTATTACTGTGACAGAATGCCTCCAGGTGAGGGTGGAATGGCCCATTGTTAGGCATGTTAGGCAATGTTTGTATGCAGTACCCTTTGGGACCACTACACACAACTAAGACTAGAGGGGTAAGCAAACCAACCTTTGTACTACACAGTTTTTGGTAGTGGAGCTGAGCAGACAGGCTTATCTCAAAAGGAGAATGTGAGCAGTAATGATGTTACACAGAGGTCTCACAAAACAAAAAGAGACCAAGGGCAATTTAAAGACATTGGAGTTTAGCCCTACACACACTCTGGACAACCAAAAACTGAAGAACCCGTATGTCTCTTCTCAATCTCCCCCTAATCCAAGGACAACTCAGCCCATGTACCAAATCAGTACTGAGTACACAACTTGTCTTGCAACATAAAGAGAATATTGATACATACAATTTTATTAAATCAATTATTTCACAATTTAAAAACAGTATATAAACACATCATCAAAAAAAACATCCATATTGTCTTACATCAATGTAAACAGTCATAAACATTCAGTATATCATAAAAAATACCCCACAGTGTGAAAAACTTTAAACAATTCAAACATCTCCTTCCAGTAGACTACCGCCTACTGTTAGTAATGTTGTACCTAAAGTGCAAAAATAGTGTATAACATATGTATATAAAAAAACTGTGAAAAATCGAGCGTTGGAACAAACATCAAAAAGGGTTTATTCAAATCAACATAACCCTTTAGTCTGACCAATAGTCCTATGTAAATAAGTCCTCTCTTCATAAGGAATAGCTGTAATCTGAAGCACCATTCTCAGTTATGGTGTGCAATAACCCAACATGTTTAGTTCTTCACTTGCTAGTGACACTTAGCCCGATAACTTCTTCAGGGGACCAACGTTTTTGAAGGAAAGATACACAATCACATCACTTCCCATCTTTTACATAGGGAACACAAGACACACCACTGTCCTTATTCTAGGGGAAAGAAGAAAAGAAAAGAAAAGCAGCAATTTAGAATAAATGCTTAGGGGCCGATTCATGGAACAAACGTGCGCCGAAAATCCATGCGCAAGCAGGCGCAAGGTAGCGCAAGCGCGAGAAACGCAGCGCACGCGCACGTGTGCGATTCAAGGAAGACGCTGCGCGTGTTTCCCGTTGTCCCTGCGCCCAATCCAGCCATGGCGCACGCAGGCATACACGGCGTGCGCTACGCGCACAGCAAAAGCGCACATAGCGCGGCGCACACAACCAAAGTGGGCGGAACAGTGGGCGTAACACGCGGAATGGGGAATAACGCGTGAAAAAGAAGGCGTAACTGGGGAAGTACTGCAGGGAACTACACGGAACACCCACACGCATGCGAACAACCCGTATTCATGGATCCGAATACGGGAAACCCGCGCACGGCAAAAGACGCACACAGGCGTCAACGCGTCCGCCACACGAAGGCAGGCGGAAGCGTCCCCGCGCACAGTATAAAAGTGCGCGCAAACAACAAACACGTATATACAGCTACGATGAATGCCCCATTTGTCGCAGCACTGATCGTGGGACACCGCAGGAGGAGGAGAATAGCCAGGGCACGCATTTTCGCACCACGGACAAGCCTTTTTGGGATGCCTGACGACCAGGTCTATGGCAGGTATAGGTTTCCACCCCACATCATCCTAGTCCTGGTCAGGGAGTGGGAAGATGACCTTACATCCCCCACCCTTTGCTCCCAAGAATTGAGCCCCTTGGAGAAGGTGCTCAATGTCCTGCATTTTTTGGCCACTGGGTCATTTCAGCGGACTACTGCCATAGTGGGGGGGGGGGGTCTCACAGGCCACGCAGTCATGCTGCCTACATCAGGTACTGGCAATCATGACAGCGTGCCCCTCAGTCCGCAGGCACACATACATGCCCAGAACACCCGCAGAAAGGCAGGCCGTTGTCCTGGATTTTTTCAGGGTGGCACACGTCCCCAAAGTGTTCGGTGCCATAGATTGCAACCATGTGGCCCTACGTCCACCTAGGGCCACTGAGCACATCTACCGAAACCGCAAGCACTGGCATTCCATCAATGTACAGGTGGTATGCGATGCAAAGGGAATCATCACCTCTGTCTATGCAAACTACCCTGGCTCCACCCATGACAGTTTCATATACAGAATGTCCGCCCTGAGCCGGGCCCTGGAAGCTGGGCAGCATGGCGACACATGGCTCCTATGTGAGTACAAATGCCCTTGCACATGCATGCATGTCACACACACACACACACAAATAAACAAACCACAATAATCACAACCATTTACACCTCCCCAGGGGACAGTGCCTACCCTCTGAGCAACCACATGATGACGCCAATCCGGAACCCCACCACACCACCCCAGGTAAGATACAACGCCGCCCATATTGCAACCAGGGCCATAGTGGAGCGCACATTCGGAGTGCTCAAGTCACGTTTCCGCTCCCTTGACCGCTCTGGCGGGCAGCTACTCTATGCACCACCAGTAGTGTGCAGGATCATTGTGGCAGCATGTGTCCTGCACAATGTTGCAACATGGCAGGGCGTCCCGGTGGACATGGTGGTGCCCCCACATCCCCAACCACAGGCACAGGCGCTGCCCATGGGAGCAGAAAGGGCACGTGGCGAGGAAGCCCGGACCCAGCTTGTGGCCACATTTTTCACCTAAACTCCCACCCCTGCGGAGTGCACACAGGCCTGGCACATACCAGGTGACAATCGATGATGACAAAGAGACAGTCAACTGTCACAACCCTACCACCCTGAGATAGTTGCCATGGAAGTGCCACATTGTCTGCATCCCTAGCTACTTAAACACAAGCTCTCCTGTGTGACCAAAAGGCACACATATGACATGATATGGCCTATACACAAGTATTTCAAGGTGCAATGAGGCAGGGAGGGGGGAACAAGGGAAGACAGACAACGGTACTACTAGGCCAGGTGTCATTTAGATTGTGCAAGTGCAGGGGTAGGGGGAAGGGAAAAGTGCAAGGGGAAGGGAAGGGGGGGAGTGCAGTACAGGGGAAGTAGACCAAAAACAAATACATAGGCCAGCTGGTGGCAAATGCAAAGGTAAGTGCAGACAAGTGCTGGGAAGGGGGGGCTGTAGGGATAGAGAGACAGTACCTCAGTGCAGGGGTTGCCAGGGAGGCAGTGCAAGTGGAGAGTGGCTGGGCCAGGGACTGAGATCGGTGAAAGTGGCCCAGTTGCAGATCCAGTGCAGTTCCGGTGAAGAATTTTGCAAGGGAGAGGCAGAGAGAAAGCAGAAGCAAAGAGGAAGGTCTTGAGGTGCTTCCCGAACCGGAGATGGTTCCCCTCAAGTTCCAGTGAGGCAGGAAGGCTGTTCCAGTGGAGGGCCCTGCCGCGGAGAGAGATCTACCCCCAGCTAGTTGCTCTGAGAAGCGGATGACCCTGACATGCAAGGTGTGCATCACACACACCTGCAAAACAGGCCATGGCCATCACTGTTATGTCACTCAAACCCTCCCAAACCACAACATGACATGGCAAGCAATACCCATACACCAACACAGTAACAATAAGGTACACATTGCCATGTCCAAAATGTACAGTGGCATCAGACAATGATGCCTGACCTGGAATCAGATGAAATGACAGACCAACAACCTCCCACCCAAAATAAGTCATTTCCAAATGCATTACAAGAGTTGTGGACGTAACATAACAATGAATGCCTGTCTACATGCACATTGTGCATTGCAAAATCAACACTGCAGCTTCTGTGTGCTGTGTCCTACTCCTGCAACACATTGCTCAGCGCACAGCACAGTGAACAGCCATTGTTTGTGATGCACACCCTGAGCATCACATCTAAGCGACAGACCACATCAAAAAGCAAATTAGGCATGTACAGGATCCATAATTGGCCACAGAACATGTGCTGCAGGGACACAGTGGGCACCAGAAGGCAAACAGTGTACACATGGATATGCAAGGGTGGGAGTACATGTAGTGCATCAGAGTGCAAGTGGATGGGTCAGCAAGGACATGCACTCAACATATGCATGTGCAATCAAGTGACAATCAGTGTTCTCTACACATCACATGTGAACATTCACCATGTGTACACCCCAGCATGTCAAACCATAACTATCCCCTCGCACCTGAAAGGTAAACACAACACATGAACAGGCATTGATCAGCAGAACACAACATGTACATAGAATACCACCATTACAATGTCAGGGTTGCCATCACACTGCAGGGCAAGGCAACTATCAACAACAACCCCCCCCCTCCCTCACAAATGACCATGACCCACTGAACAACTGCACCTGGGTCATGGAGCCTTCAACCCTCAATTCCACCTGGCCACAGGATCACCTTTACCCTTCGTCACCATCTCCCACCTTGTGTGTAAAAAGGTGCTTGTACCCTCGGAATCCACACTCATTTCCAAAATCACAAAATCCAAGGCATAAAAATGAACCAGAACACCCTCCAGTAGATGACTTGACGTAGCAGTACCTCACAAAGGCCAAGTACTACCACAATGATGCAACACCCAAGGTAGCACAGTAAAACAATGTCACAACAGGATGTGAACCATGTGTGGTACATAACAGAATGATGCACCATGAACGGATGTGTACTGTCACAGGTCCCGTGTACAGGCGCGGGAGTGTCACGAAACAACCACCCCCACTGTGTCCCGGGTGCCTGCAAGGTCAAACTCACACAGGCGCCTGAGACCCTGGTGGGGAAGGAGGGTCAGGGATATGCAGTCGGGACAGGTGTTGGCACACTGGATAACTGGAATGAGTGGCAGGAGAGGGGAGGAGGAATGACACATGAAAGTAGGGAATGCACGAAAATGTACTACCTGCATGAACACATAGCCAATCCAAACAAACTTGGACATCATTCTCATGGCCTTCTGTAGTCCAGGCTTAGGAGTGGTACGAACCAACCACCCCCTCTAGGGTTTTGCCGCCTGCAAGTTCGGGGCTTACACAGGCATCCGCAACCCCAGCGGGGAAAGAGGGTTATGGAACGTTGCTTGGATAGGTACGGGAAGCAGGAACACCGGGTAGAGGGTACAGGGTTCAAAATTGCATAGGATTCTGGGTGATTAGGGGGGAAAAAACATACCAAATTGAATCACACATACATCCATGCATTAGTGCACCCCCCAGCAAGCCTATGCAGAGCAGTTTGAAAGAAAAACAACAAGACACTTAGCTCTGGTTTTGAGTGCTGGCCTCCTGCCTGCGCATTTTCAGGTCCGGTTACAGGAGCACTGCAATGCTGCAAAGAGAGCCACAGCCAACAACCTGTACGTGCCAATTACACAAAGCCACACCACCAAACATGCCCCATAGCAACAAACTACTCTACAAACAGACAATCTGGTGTAGATGCTTCGTACCCATATATAACATTACCCCTGTGACGGGTCATACACAGTCAATGCAGTAAGTCAGCCGCCGGTGGGTGCGTTGCAAAAGGAACACCAATGTGACACAATTCACACAACATGCAATGTTCCCTGGGTAAGCAGACAGACCCATATAGCAAGCCATGACTTCAGAGCAAGTTGCGTACCACCATGACCGAAACAAAGTTGGCAGTGCATTCATCATAAAGCACATGGATATGAAATGCACTGCACCCGAGTATGTCCCTTGCTGTATGTCCCTGTGAGCTGCCCCTTTCCATGTCTCGGAAGGCTACATGGTTGATACAAGTGCCTCGGTGGACCTTGGTGTACCGGAGGGTATGTGCCACTGCCCCTGCAGGTGTCCCAGTCAACCTTACAATCAACAGCCATCAGTCCACCAACACATCTGAGCTGCATTGTGTGCTTCAACACCAATATTCGTCCAAGCTCATCCTCAGTGCTGTGACTAAGCCTGCATGTGCAACTCACCTGGTGCAAGCTTTGCTGTGTTGTCGCCCCCCTGTGCTGCTCACCTTGCCTGGAGTTCCTTGGAACACGTCAGCAGTTCTAGGATGTAGGTCTGCAATCCCTGTGCCTCTGCTTGTGCACACATTTGCATGTGGGCACCAACAAACGTGTCCAGAATTCCGTCGTCCAATGGGCCATGTCTGCTGGCAAAGGTGCTCTGGAGGCTCATCCCCCTGCAGAAAGGGCATGAAACACATGATTAATGCTTCAAAGTCATCAGTGTGTGTCTCTTCAGGCATCTCATTACTTCACCATGTCAGAGAGTCACATCATAAATCACACCATCAGTCCGTCTTTCACATCCAAAGTGTGGAACACTATCTACAGCATGAATTGCAACAAGCACGTGTACAGTAAAGATACGAAACATACTACACAATGCATAGCAATTAATGTGCACATTAATCATGAAACACCCCATCTAGCAAAAGCTGAACAGTGGACAATAACACCAAAATCATCCCCACTAGGGGTGTAAACACAAGTCACACAGCACCAGACATGCCACAGAAATGACAGTCCAAAGCCCTTGTGTAAAAGTTTGTGACACCGAACCATCCTTGGGAGCCCATGGATAAGGGAGGCAGGAGTGGCATATGTGAGTCAAGGACCCCAAGCAGCAAACACATACACAAGACAAGCCTGAAGGGCCCAGCTGGAACAGACAGTGGATACCTTCAAAAGCCACAAAGCACCGCACCATCACATGAAAGCACAATAGACAAGCAATTTTAAACTATATTAACTAATTACACTAACTATGGAAAACCTACATTACCTAATTAAACTAACTATCAAACAGAAACTTAACTAACTAAACTAAAAGAAAAATCAAAAATGGCCACATACGACCCGGGGGGGAGGGGAGGCACCCAGGAGGGGGGAGGTACAGGGTGCTGCTCAACATCCACATGCGATGATGCTGAGCCAAAAAAAAACCCTCCATGGGCTCAACGCCTGCACAGCCCGACCTATGTGGGAGATAGATGGTCGTCCAAGTCTGGCTCATCCTGGAAAGGAGGACGTGGCACAGTAGCCTGGCCACGCCTAGCCGCAGCTTGCCCCTCGTCGGCAGCAAGTCTTCCGGACGGGTGAGCCTGGTTCTGTGTGGCGTTGTGACGTAGGTCTGCATGCAGAACCTCACGTGATACACGTGCTTCCTCTTGCAAGGTAGCACGTGTAACACGGAGTTCCTCCTGCAAGGCCTGGCTGGACAACCGCTGCACCTCCCGGCAAGCCTGTAGCTCAGCCGAGATGGTACGCTCAAGCTGTGCAAACCTCTCCTCTGCCTGCTGCCGCTGGGACATCATAAGGACACCCAGAGTGGATCTGAGGGAAGCATACTCCTCCCTCAGGGCATCCATGTGCGCCTCTGCGTGAGCAGCAATTGCTTGACGCAGAGACGACATTTCAGCCTGGCGTGCCCTGTCTGAGGCTGCCATGCCCAGCCTGAGCGAGCGGGCCGTGGACCGTGCCGCCTGCTGCTGGAGAAGCGCCTGCCTAGCAGGGGGGAGCACAGATCGGGCCACACGCTCCATGCTCTCAGCAATGTTCTCCATTGCTGCCCCCTGCCGTTCTGAATTGGCAGTCATGTCTTGCTCCCACTCAGTATACTGCGTTTGCGCGCGGCGACCGCGTTGCCGGGCTTGACCCCTGCGGGACCCAAGGACCGGGGGTCCCCGCTGTGTTGGCACCGCCCGCGGCTGCACGACTACATGCCCCCGTCGACGTGATGTCCCAGGCACATCAGTGACTGGTGTGGAGGGTGACCCTGCGTCCCGATACACCACGGGCGGAGGAACCAAGACTGTCTGATCCCTCAGTGCAGGTGTCGCAGACAGAGGAGTGTCCACATCAGAATCACTCACCCCTGACACATGGACTTGATGCTCATCCAACTCAACATGGACATCAGAGTCGTCATCAAGGCTGGACTCATAGGCAGCCAGAGACAAGATGGACTGTAGCACTTGGGGGTTTTCGTGGCCTACCACCCCACGACCCCCACTAGTGCCGGGTTGATGTAGTGGTAACAACCCTGTGTCTGGCATGACAACACCATCCTCCGCCTCCATTGCGTCATCACCTGAAAAATAGAGAGAAAAAAGGTCACTACACATGTCAGAAGCACACAACACACACACACACCGACAGCAAATGCATCAGGCAGACATGTGACACACAACATATAACCTGGCATGCATGCTGGGTCAACTTTAAATTGCTTCTGTGATCAGACCTGTTGAAAGGTGGCAGTTTCCATGGAAGTGGGTCTATGCAGTGCAGAAAATGTGTACACCACTCACTACCTACATGTACAAGGACTCCATGGTGTGTGCCAGGAAATGTGAAGGCAGTGCAATGTCAAATTCAGACATCACGTGCATTGTGCATTCAATGTGTACCATATCTAGAAGCCAAGCACCCCTCCACCCCAGTACCAAAGCAGGGATGCCTAGCATGATATCAAAAGGCTGACCATACACCTGTGTATTGACAGGCAGTGTTGACTGGCATCAACAGCTTAATGTGATTTAAGTGACAACACTGCAAATGATGCTGGGACAGTAAGCAGGACACATGATGAAAACTCTGGATTCCGCCCATGTGTGAAGAAGACACAACAACAGTTGGACAGAGTCATTGGCCATTGAACAGGCTGAGGCCTGTGAGCCACACAGATTGTCAGACCCTAAACATGTGTGCAATGCAGGACTGAGCCACAGTTGACATGGGAAGGCTGATGAGATGGCAGGCAATGTATGTAACCAAGGACTTGTATTACAGTGATCATCCAGTCAAGGACACATAGGGGCATGCCTGCAATGCACATGGAGCATGAATGGGCACTCATGTCCCTGCGGGACATCTGACCTATGCACAGTACATGTGAGATACCCTGCATCAAGTACTAAGGCTGCACCACACGGCATATGTTTGGCAGATTCTACGCTGGAAGTTAGCATCTACACAGGACGCATGAACAAGAAAGTACACATTGGCAAGATTGAAGAACACCAGTGCAAAGGTGGAACTGGGGTGCAGAGTGGCGGAGGAGGGGCAAGGGAGCATGCCTACATGGAGTCCCCGCATGCAGGCAGAGGAGACATGCATGACGGAAGCATTGCATTACTTACACATCAGAACCATGTACACATCACATGTAGCGGCTATCATGCACAACACATCCCACAAGTGAAGCACACACGTCCTCAACAAACACGCATCAACACTCACTGGACTGGGCATCAAAGTCCAGCATCTCTCCCACTCCTTCGACCAATTCAGGTGGTATGAACTCCGCAACGAGTGCCTCATGCGGAGTGAGCTCTTCCTCCTCTGGTGCAGGCCCACCGCCAGTCACCAGAGTCAAGTTGTAATTAGAGGCACGCTTAGCCTTAGTGCTGCGTTTGATGTCATTCCAACGCTTTTTGCACTCTTGCGCCGTGCGCACCTCATGGCCGAATGAACTGACATGTTCCGCAACATGCTTCCAGTGGGTGTCACGTTGGGCAGCCATAGTCTGACTATTGGCACCCACTAGCATGCCACGGCTGTGGCCCCGCACGTAGTCCACAAGGAAGTCCAGTTCCTGCTTACAGAAAGGCTTCTTCCTTGACATGCAGGAGGTCGTGGCTGTGTGTGGGGTCCCAGCCTGTGCTGCAGGTGCAACCTTCCTCCTCTTGGACTGTGGCGCAGACCCTGGCTGGCTAATGCCGCCCTGACCAGTATGGCCAGTGGGTTCGGTGGATTGAGCCAAGGGAGTGGCAGGTGGAGGGATGACCAAAGGCCTGACTTGTGTCAGTGGCAGCTGGGTGCCCACTAATGGACCCTGCGCAGCAACATCAGCTGTGGCAGGGTCATTGACCGCAACGGTCCTGGTTGGCAGACTCACAACAAGGGTGCTGTTGGGTGCATCTGCCCCTGCACTTGCCAACACCCGGCTGTTCGGGACAGCAGATGACATGACTGCCCCAGGGACACATGTCTTGGTCTGAGCAGCCCGGCCTGCCCCTATGGTTTCCCTCCTGGCCTGTTGGAGATCTACCAAGGGCTCCTCAAGTGCCAACGCAGCCTGCGCTGGCAGACCACGAGCCTGGGTGGCGGTGTCCACAGCTGCACCTGCAGCTACCACTACCCTTGGGCCCGTGGCAGTCGATGGAACGGACTGCCGGGTCACACAGGCGCCAGTGCCAGATGCAGAAGCTGCATCCCCCGGAACCACAGGGGGTGGTGGCATGACTGCACCGACACATGGCACAACATTGTGCTCAAGTGGCGCACCCCTGCCTCTTCCCCCTCTGTGGCCGCCCTGGACACCCTGGAGCCCCCCTACTCCCTGGTCACCACGGCCACGTCCCCGACCACGCCCGCCACGAGGAGGACGCCCAGCTGAGGCGCCCCTCACCTTTGGTGGCCTCCCAACCATGGCACAGATGTAGTAGTGCCAGCACAGATGGAGTGGTGCCAATGGGAGGTGTACACCACAATTGACATGGGCAATTGGGGTGAAGGGGGTGGGAAGCAAGATGTTAACAGCCACCCTACACCTACAAGGCTGTATGTGACCCCGGTGATGTAGTGACGGGTCACGCAACGCTCAGGCACCCCAAAACTGCAGTAAAACCGTGCACGCAACTCTTCAGCCTACGTGCGTGGATTCAACCTCCCGCAGTACGCGGTGGCACCCAGTAACACGAATAACGCGTACGCGTGGGACACGCAGGCTACTATGACATTGAAAATGGGTGTGATACACAGGGGCACCCGCAGTGGGAAAAAGAGCGTGTGCCACTCACCGTCTGACTAGCGCGATGCAGAAAAACACGCGTAGCCAATACCCCCGCCAAAAGAAGAGATACGTCCTTGATAGCTGTGAAGATGTGATGGCGCGCGAAACAACAGGAAGCAGCAACACACGTCGGTCTCCACGAAAGGCACGTACAGCGAACTGCTGGGCCCGCTCACCTTTAACCCGCGCTGAGGGAAACGCACGCGCGCGTCACGTCACTTACGCGCATGGGCCCTTTCCTCGTATTACACGCGGACGTGCAGTTTTTCACGCGCGCTGAAATGCCCATGCACGCCTGTGCGCGTCACGTCACAGGGGCGCTTGCGCTTGAGGGGCCTTCTGTCCAATGAAATTGCGTATGCGTGCACATGCGCTTACGCGCTAAGGGCCTTTCCTCGAATTACACGCTGACGTGCTGAATTTTCACGTGCCAAATCACTCCGTATCAAGCTGGCCATGCGTAAGCACACGGAAGACCACGCTCCTGCCCAGAAGGCCAAATTACTGCCCCCCAGAGCCCCGAGCACACTCCCACCTGCCATCTGCTGCTGCCTGACTGCCTGCTGCCCACGTGCCCTGCCATTTGCTGCCTGCACATCAGCCAGGGGTGCTGTTGCTGTGACCACCCCTGCTGGAACCGAAGACTCCCGACTGGGATTCCATCGCTCCACAGCCCAGCCCCAGGACCCAGTTGCCCACCCACTCCTGCCTCTGGGGTTGTCATGTCGGGCACTGCAACATCTGGCACCACTGACAACCCCAGGCCAGAGAGGCAGAGGGGCACCAGCTTCAGTGCCAGGGAAGTTGGTGTCCTGGTGGAGCAAGTCCTGGGGCAGTATGATGCCCTCTTCGGAAGTTCCCGCACCGACAAGGAAGGACGGACTCGGATCTGGACTGACATCGTGACTGCCATCAACGCGGAGGGGGTGGCAGTCCGCGACTTACAACATGTCAAGAAGTGCAGGGAGGACTTCAGGTCCAGGACCCTGAACAAGGCCCGGCGCCTCTTGAAGGCAGCGGATGCTAAGGGGCACCGGGGCCACTTGTCTGAAGATCAGATGAGGGTCCTGAAACGCATATCCCCAGCGCTCCACGTCCAGGTCCTTGAGAGGCAGACCCGTCTGGAGTCGAGCGGTAAGTGTACATGCATCATGATTGTGAGCTGTGCGTGTGGCGATGTTTCAGTAGTGTGCAGGTTGCACATCTGTTTGTATGGGGTCGAGTATGGGTGGGGGTGTACAGGGCTGTGAGGCTAACACATGCGAGGGCTGTAATGTGTGAGACATGGATGGTGCTTGTGTGTGTAGGCTTGCATGCCAAATGCAGTTGTGTGGGCACACATGTTTGGATGAATGTGTATGTAAGTAGACATGTTCGTGATGTCACGCATGTATGTTGTTTTCAGCTGCATGTATCAGCACTGTGTACATGTTCATTTGTGTGTATTTGACAAGGGTGCAACAGTGATGCAACATGGATGCATGTGACAGCGGGATGTGGAAGCCTGATTGGCAGATGTGACATGGATGCCCATCTGAACACTGCAACACTTGGCAGAGGTGTACACATGCATGCAAGTGTGGTGGTGTGTGTACATGTGTAGTGCTCTTCCTGTGTTGCATGTGATGTCTGGCTCAGCTTTGCCTGCTCATGCTGTTGTATGTGTATGGATGGTGCTGGCAGTTGCGATATGGCTGTGGTATGGCTCATGTGTGCGAGTTGAAATGACATGTGTGTTGGGGATTGTGATGGCATGTCTGAGGTTTGCCAATGCCACTCATGTACAACTGTCATGTGTGTATGTGTCCATTGTACAGTGCCCTGATGCCTGTGTTTTATTTCTCCCTTTCTGCAGCGTCAACTGATGAAGAGGGCGGAGAAGGTGCTGTGGAGCACAGCCACGGGGATCCCACCGCCAGCCGGAGACGCAAGGCCCGGCACCCCTCCCATGTTGTGATCTCGTCAGGGAGTGAGGAGTCCGGTGCCGCGTCCCAGACCCCAGCTGCCGGGGGGAGGTCCAAGAGGCGGAGGTTGGAGTTGGACTCCTCGGCAGCAGAAGGGGCAGCTGGGACCCCACAGGGGCCAACGGGGGAAGATGGCACGGAGTCATCCAGGTTGGTGGGGGGTTTGGTGGAGGAGGAGGCCGTGCAAGCAACAGAGACGGGGTCTGGAGGTGGGATCCCACTGGTGCTAGTGGTGCAGTGCAGGACCAGGGACAGGAGGCAACACAGGCCGCCGCGGAGGTGCCTGTGTGCAATCCTGTCCCTGATCCTGTCCCTGCATCATCTTACACCAGCAGGGATGCCTACGTCCAGACCTGTTTTCAGGCAGGGGATGAGCTAACGACAACTGGCCTTCCTCTGCCTGCGGACGTGGCTATCCGGGTCCGGGTTGAGCCTGTCCTGACTGGTGTGGCGTTGTGTCAACGGGCCATGCGAGGTGACCTGCAGTCTTTTCATGAGGAGACTGCACGTCATCTCGAATGGCTCGTTGACCGCGTCGGCCTTCTGGGACAGGTCACCCAGGCCGGATTCCTCCGTTTGATGGGGCTTGCTACGACCCCCTCCTCAACTGAACCCCCTATGCGCCAGTCGTCCTCCGTGCCATCTTCCCACCCATCAGTCACCTGGGTGCCCTGTGGAGCTGCCTCTGACGGTGCAGCCAGGCTGGTGGAGGAGGAATCCCTGCCACAGTCGGGAGTCGGACGTCCAGCAGGGGTGGCCACATCAACGACTGCACCCCAGCCGGCGGAGGATGTGCAGGCAGCAGGAGGCAGTGCACAGGCAGAGGCACAGCAGCAACGTGGTGGGAGTCATGAAGGCTCGGGGCCTTCAACATCGGAGGGGCAGGCATCGGCCGGAGTGCAAGAGGACCCAGGACAGAGAGTGTCTTCCGTGTGGCAGCGGTTGGGCCACGCCATAGATGCAGAGCGGCAGCGGGCGGAAGAGGCACGGCTCACAATGGTCAGGGCGGAGAACTCCATGCGGAGGGCCCTGAGGCGGGCCGAGTGCCTCGAGGCAATCCGCAGGGGGTTGGAGGTGGACACGTCGATGGCCCTGCGGACCTTCGGGGCAATGGAGGAGGACCGCCTCCGGGACATTGAGCAGGAGTTTGATGATGCCCTGGCCCGGGACATCCAAAAGTGAGCCCTCAGACTAGCCCGCTCCCCTTGTACATAGTTATGTAGTTAGTGTTAGGTTTCCTTTGTTTTTGAATTTATTTTGGACCTTTTGGACAATGGGCCACATTTTTGTATATAGTTTTTTTTTATTAGTTAGTGTTGTTAGATAGGTTTCATTTCTTTTGTTGGGATAATGGACCCTGGCTTGTTCGTCTGTACATAGTTCACTGTTGGATTTTCTTTTTCTTTCACAATTTACCCATGGAGCAATGGCTTTCAATTATAATTTTCCATTGGATTTTCTTTTGTGGACTGTGACTTTGGACACCATTCCTTTGAATTATGATTTTTGGTTTTGCTTTTTTTCACGGACATGCTTCTTTTCATTTTTGTACATTCCCATTTCTGTTTCTTTATTTTTGATTCAATTTATGTTTCCTTTAATACATATTCAATATGTATTAATAATGGCTTTCAATTATAATTTTCCATTGGATTTTCTTTTGTGGACTGTGACTTTGGACACCATTCCTTTGAATTATGATTTTTGGTTTTGCTTTTTTTCACGGACATGCTTCTTTTCATTTTTGTACATTCCCATTTCTGTTTCTTTATTTTTGATTCAATTTATGTTTCCTTTAATACATATTTTTTTGATCGAACTTCAATGTGTAGTATCATCTCATTGGTTTAATGCATATCATGATATGGGTTTTGAGATTCACTGACACCCATTGGGTATATGTGAGGGACATGTGTTTGTTTCCAAACTTGCAATTGGTGTTATGTCATGTTATTGCCATTTCTGAGTGGGTGGATGCAATACTCGGGTGGGTGTTTTGCATTTGGAGGCTGACCATAGGGACCAGGGATCTAGATTGTGATGACATGTTGGCTGGGGAACATGAGTTGGGGCCTGCTGGCAGGTGCCCCACAGTGCTGGGGGGTGGGGGTGCAGGGGAACATGAGTTGGACATGAGTGGGGTCCTGGTGGAGGCTGCCCCTGGTGGCTGGTGGGTGGGGGTGATAGGGGACAGGAGTGGGGGCCTGGTGGAGGCTGCCCCTGGTGGCTGGGGGGTGGGGGTGATAGGGGACAGGAGTGGGGGCCTGCTGGCAGGTGCCCCACAGTTCTGGGGGTGGGGGTGCAGGGGAACATGAGTTGGACATGAGTGGGGGCCTGTTGGCAGGTGCCCCACAGTGCTGGGGGGTGGGTGTGCAGGGGAACATGAGTTGGACATGGGTGGGGGCCTGGTGGAGGCTCCCCCTGGTGGCTGGGGGTTGGGGGTGATAGTGGACATGAGTGGGGGCCTGGTGGAGGCTGCCCCTGGTGGCTGGGGGGTGGGGGTGATAGGGGACAGGAGTGGGGGCCTGCTGACAGGTGCCCCACAGTGCTGGGGGGTGGGGGTGCAGGGGAACATGAGTTGGACATGAGTGGGGGCCTGCTGGCAGGTGCCCCACAGTGCTGGGGGGTGGGGGTGCAGGGGAACATGAGTTGGACATGGGTGGGGGCCTGGTGGAGGCTGCCCCTGGTGGCTGGGGGGTGGGGGTGATAGGGGACATGAGTGGGGGCCTGCTGGCAGGTGCCCCACAGTGCTGGGGGGTGGGGGTGCAGGGGAACATGAGTTGGACATGGGTGGGGTCCTGGTGGAGGCTGCCCCTGGTGGCTGGTGGGTGGGGGTGATAGGGGACAGGAGTGGGGGCCTGGTGGAGGCTGCCCCTGGTGGCTGGGGGGTGGGGGTGATAGGGGACAGGAGTGGCGGCCTGCTGGCAGGTGCCCCACAGTGCTGGGGAGTGGGGGTGCAGGGGAACATGAGATGGACATGAGTGGGGGCCTGTTGGCAGGTGCCCCACAGTGCTGGGGGGTGGGAGTGCAGGGGAACATGAGTTGGACATGGGTGGGGGCCTGGTGGAGGCTGCCCCTGGTGGCTCGGGGGTGGGGGTGGTGGGAGACATGGGTTTGGGCCTGGTGGAGGCTGCCCCTGGTGGCTTGGGGGTGGGGGTGATAGGGGACATGAGTGGGGGCCTGGTGGAGGCTGCCCCTGCATTGCTGGGGGGTGGGGGTGCAGGGGAACATGAGTTGGACATGGGTGGGGGCCTGGTGGAGGCTGCCCTGGTGGCTGGGGGGTGGGGGTGATAGGGGACATTAGTGGGGGCCTGGTGGAGGCTGCCCCTGCACTGCTGGGGGGGGGTGCTGGGGAACATGAGTTGGACATGGGTGGGGGCCTGGTGGAGGCTGCCCCTGGTGGCTGGGAGGTGGGGGTGATAGGGGACAGGAGTGGGGGCCTGCTGGCAGGTGCCCCACAGTGCTGGGGGGTGGGGGTGCAGGGGAACATGAGTTGGACATGAGTGGGGGCCTGCTGGCAGGTGTCCCATAGTGCTGGGGGTGGGGGTGCAGGGGAACATGAGTTGGACATGGGTGGGGGCCTGGTGGAGGCTGCCCTTGGTGGCTGGGGGGTGGGGGTGATAGGGGACATGAATGGGGGCCTGCTGGCAGGTGCCCCACAGTGCTGGGGGGCGGGGGTGCAGGGGAACATGAGTTGGACATGGGTGGGGGCCTGGTGGAGGCTGCCCCTGGTGGCTGGTGGGTGGGGGTGATAGGGGACAGGAGTGGGGGCCTGGTGGAGGCTGCCCCTGGTGGCTGGGGGGTGGGGGTGATAGGGGACAGGAGTGGGGGCCTGCTGGCAGGTGCCCCACAGTGCTGGGGGTGGTGGTGCAGGGGAACATGAGTTGGACATGAGTGGGGGCCTGCTGGCAGGTGCCCCACAGTGCTGGGGGGTGGGGGTACAGGGGAACATGAGTTGGACATGGGTGGGGGCCTGGTGGAGGCTGCCCCTAGTGGCGGGCGGGTGGGGGTGATAGGGGACATGAATGGGGGCCTGCTGGCAGGTGCCCCACAGTGCTGGGGGGGTGGGGGTGCAGGGGAACATGAGTTGGAAATGGGTGGGGGCCTGGTGGAGGCTGCCCCTGGTGGCTGGGGGGTGGGAGACATGGGTGGGGGCCTGGTGGAGGCTGCCCCTGGTGGCTGGGGGGTGGGGGTGATAGGGGACATGAGTGGGGGCCTGGTGGAGGCTGCCCCTGCACTGCTGGGGGGTGGGGGTGCAGGGGAACATGAGTTGGACATGGGTGAGGGCCTGGTGGAGGCTGCCCCTGGTGGCTGGGGGTGGGGGTGATAGGGGACATGAGTGGGGGGCTGGTGGAGGCTGCCCCTGCACTGCTGGGGGGTGGGGGTGCAGGGGAACATGAGTTGGACATGGGTGGGGGCCTGGTGGAGGCTGCCCCTGGTGGCTGGGGGGTGGAGGTGATAGGGGACATGAGTGGGGGCCTGGTGGAGGCTGCCCCTGCACTGCTGGGGGGTGGGGGTGCAGGGGAACATGAGTTGGACATGGGTGGGGGCCTGGTGGAGGCTGCCCCTGGTGGCTGGGGGTGATAGGGGACAGCAGTGGGGGCCTGCTGGCAGGTGTCCCACAGTGCTGGGGGGTGGGGGTGCAGGGGAACATGAGTTGGACATGAGTGGGGGCCTGCTGGCAGGTGCCCCACAGTGCTGGGGGGTCGGGGTGCAGGGGAACATGAGTTGGACATGGGTGGGGGCCTAGTGGAGGCTGCCCCTGGTGGCTGGGGGGTGGGGGTGATAGGGGACATGCGTGGGGGCCTGCTGGCAGGTGCCCCACAGTGCTGGGGGGTGGGGGTGAAGGGGAACATGAGTTGGACATGGGTGGGGGCCTGGTGGAGGCTGCCCCTGGTGGCTGGGGGGTGGGGGTGATAGGGGACAGGAGTGGGGGCCTGGTGGAGGCTGCCCCTGCACTGCTGGGGGGTGGGGGTGGTGGGAGACATGGGTGGGGGCCTGGTGGAGGCTGCCCCTGGTGGCTGGGGGTGCAGGGGGACAAGCGTTGGTAGGCAGTAGTGCAAGTTGACATGTGGGTTGGCTGGGGGGCATGGCCATGGTGGATGGGGTGCCTGCAGGACATGTGCAGGGTAGGCCCCTGTGGTGTCGGCCACCTGCAGGGGCCGTGGAGGGTGTAGAGGGAACACTTGGGAGGACCCACATGTGCAATTCACGTGTGATGCTCCCCGCGCACCCCTGTAATACACGTACCCTGATGGAATCGCGTGTGATACTTTCCGCACACCCCTGAAATACACGTACCCTGCTGATATCGCGTGTGAAACTTCCCGCGCACCCCAAGATACACGTAGCCAGGACATTTGCGTGTGGATCTTCCCGCGCACCCCTGGAATACACATACCCTGCTGATATCGCGTGTGAAACTCCCCGCGCACCCCGAAATACACGTGGCCAGGACATTCGCGTGTGAAACTTCCCGCGCACCCCTGATATACATGTACCCTGCTGATTTCGCGTGTGAAACTTCCCGCGCACCCCAAGATACACATAGCCAGGACATTCGCGTATGTAACTTCCCGCGCACCCCGAAATACACGTAGCCAGGACATTTGCGTGTGTAACTTCCCGCGCACCCCTGATATACATGTACCCTGCTGATATCGCGTGTGAAACTTTCCACGCACCCCAAGATACACGTAGCCAGGACATTCGCGTGTGGAACTTCCAGCGCACCCCTGGAATACACGTACCCTGCTAATATCGCGTGTGGAACTTCCCGCGCACCCCGAAATACACGTAGCCAGGACATTCGCGTGTGGAACTTCCCGCGCACCCCTGATATACACGTACCCTGCTGAATTCACATGTGAAAATTCCCGCGCACCCCTGATGTACACGTACCCTGATGGAATCGCGTGTGGAACTTCAAGCGCACCCCTGAAATACACGTACCCAGCTGAAATGACGTGAGGTACTTCCCGCGCACCCCAGTGATACACCTAGCCCACCTGCCGTGCTGGTACAGGGTTAGCGCAGCCCTTTGCGCTGGATTGGGGATTTTGATGGCTTTTCCCTGTGCGAGAGGCGTTCTTGGGGGCATAACTGGCGCTGCTGCAGGGTCGCTCCGCCACTGTGCGCCACGGCTGGTTTTGGTAGCTGGAATCCATGAATACGCTGTGCGCGGAAATGGGTTTTGGCGCACGCGGCTGGCGCACGGATTCGCACGCGCACACTGTGCGCCAGCCGCGTGCGCCACTTGTGCGCTAAATTCTATGAATTACCCCCTTAGTGTCAAGCTGCTATAGCCTCAAAGGCACTTAAATCTGCCTTCTACTAGCTTACCATGCATCCAATTTTCAAGTGTCTTAAGCACGGAATTGTTTGAATGTCCTTTCACTGGACAAGCATCTGGGAAACAACACAAAGCAAAGCGTAGTCTGAGAAACAACATTGGCAAGATTGAAAAGCTTCTATGCTGGTCAGGCATTTTAAAAGACAAAAACATCCTCTTTGTTCTCCTAACCTCGCTATGTCATCACACAAGGGTTACCAACAACATTCTATTCCACTCAATTCTACCTTCAATTCACCGTTCAAGTTGAAACAGTTCACAACACAAGAAATTCAGCATACCATGACCAAGTTTCTTTAGGAATCAATCAGAATAATGCTATCTTTTTCGTAGTGTTCCTAATCGTTCTTACTACCTGTCCACAACTAATGGCTAAAATAGCCTTGAGTCGATCCAAAGTAGTCCATTTCTGAAAAACTCATTATTCACTCATGACTAGCATTTGTACAACGTCATGCTAGGTAACACTGTCAACCATGTGGCCGACAACATCCTTACTTCTTTATTCATTAGTCCTTATCAAAGTGTAGGCAGGGGTTCTCACATGCTAGCGTGTCTCAAATTGTGCCTGCACCACCGGCTACGTTTCTCCTTCGTCCAGGTCGTTGACTTTTTCATCTGCTTTACTCAGAGTTCTACAGTCACAAGTGTTCAAATAAACTCTTACACTCAAGGTTTCTTTGATAAATACTTATTTATTTATCTGTCAGTTATAAAACATTCATAAGAAGGAGGCAATATAATCACACCCAAATATACTTCAACACTATTTCAGGATACTTTTCAATTATTCTTAGACAGTGCAAATACCTTCAGTTCACCAGAAGAGTCAATTCAATTCAATAGGCTACGCCAAAGTCCATGGGGTAAAGTCTTGGATAGGATAAAGTGGTTCTGGTAAGTAAACGTTAAAGTCTCTGCACAAGTTCTTGATAGTAGTTTGTAAAAAGATGAATCATATGTTGGGTCAAAAGCTGATTAGGCCTGCGAGTTGCAAAAAAGTTTCTCGCAGCAACTGATAGTCTTTTAGAACCTTTAGCACAGTGTATAGATCAAGCTATTCAACGGCTAGCACAAACAACAACATCTTACCTTACAGATACAACTGATTTCCTGCTGAAAATCAAAATTCTGGATTTTGATGATTCTACAGACATCATGTTTACCATGGATGTCTGTAGTTTATACACAAACATTACCCATGAAGCTGGCTTAGAAGCCATGGCATTGTTATTACTGTCATCTCAAAATTGCAGGGCCAATAATGTATGCATCTTAAGTTTACTGAAAATAGTTCTCAACAAAAACCTTTTCCGATTTGAAGATAGGTTTTTCATACAGATATCAGGCACGTCCATGGGTGCAGCAATGACCCCGGTATATGCAAATAAATACATGGCATATCTTGAACAAACATCAGTACTGAATAAACCACAATTCAAGGATCATTTGCGATGTTATTATCGCTTCATTGATGACATTTTTGGAATCTGGAGAGGCTCACCAGAGAGTCTTTTGGAATGCTTTGATTACATGAATCAACTTGCCTTGAGAATCAAATTTACAACTTCAACCAGTAATAGCCGTATACAGTTTTTAGATGTGGAAATCTACAGTAAGAACAGACAACTGCATACAACAATTTACAATAAACCAACGGACAGAAACAGTTTATTACTGGCATCTAGCTTTCATCCCAAAACCACTATAGACAGCATACCATACAGTCAATTTTTACATTACAAGAGGATTATCTCAGAACCAGAAGAATATGAGATTCAAGCAGCTAAGCTTCATGAAAAATTTGTTGAAAGGGGCTATTCAGAAGACTTATTAGTTAATTCAAGAAACAAGGCCTCATCTTTGTCCAGAGACCAACGTCTAGTACCAGCAGTTAAATCAGAACATGAATCTCTTGTATATGTAACTACATATTCTGAGCAAAGCTATAAAATCAAAAAGATCCTTATGCAGAATTGGGAGATGCTGAAAATGGATCCAGTTTTGGCACAACTGTTTGAGGATCCTCCAACTTTTGCTTATAGGAAGAGTAAATGTATGAAAGACTTTTTAGTCAAAGCTGAATATGAAATTCAGAAAGGAGTGAAACAATACAAAGGAACGTTGCCTTGCAACAATTGTTGTCAACATTGCCATAATGTAATTAAAGGCTCAACCATCAATCATCCGTATACAGGCAAACCAATTCCTTTGAATCATACAAGCTCTTGTGATACATCGAATGGGATCTACGGTATCAGATGCCCTTGTGGCATCTTTTACGTAGGTCTAACTTCCAGGAAAGTTAAAATAAGGAGGACTGAACATAAATCAAACATAAGAAACAAGTCTATTCATTCACCAGTTTCACAACATTTTAACACCTATAACCATAACATAGCTCAGATGAAACTGATTATTCTGGAACACATTAAGACTGCTAAAAGAGGAGGTAATATGAAGTTGCTTTTGAGACAAAAGGAAATTGAATGGATTGATAGGCTTCACTCATTGGAGCCTAGAGGGATGAAAAATGAGTTTGATTTAACATGTTATATTTAGTAATGATTTTATGTATGTCTTTTTTCTGCCTTCAATGAAGTGATGTATAAGAAATATTTTTCTGTTTTGATTTTATTTGATGTTAAACTCTCTTTTTTTGTTCAGTGGTGATCAATTAAGAAACAACAAAACAAAGATGTATTCACAATTCTGTATGTATACAGGCTTTTGTGGAACTGCAACAGTAATTAGGTCACATTGTTTTCCCATTACCAAGTACCACTTGTTCCTTTTAGCGACTTGGAGGGATTTTCCTTTCCTTGTAGGTTTTTTAAGAGTATTATACATTGAGTTATAAATACAGTATGGGAGCATTACACTCTTTACATTATTTGATTTGGATTAGCACCATCAATATGGTCCACACTGATCTTGAGTGATTTTTGTATAAATCATATACTCATTTAATTTCTTCTTTTTTGACAAAAGGGAGCTGTCATTTACTGATGTTTGAAAGGAGTGAATGAGAGTATTCATTCAGGATTCGATTATTTACCCACGTGATCAACACTATCATCACGTGATGTAATGCAATGCAGATCCATATTCTGAAGATGGATTCTGCAAGTACTAATGACATCCAGTAACATTGCGTTGGGAACGCCATTAGCACTTTCCACATTCTTTATTATTAGGATTATTTTAGGTTATATTAATCCACTATTCCTGATAGATGCCAGTCATGTGCGATTCGCTAACCCGGCAGTCACGTGACAGGGAGAGTCACTTTGTAACTGTCAGATGTTGGAATAAAGTTGTATCAATACAAAAAAAGATTGGGAACCTTCTGCTCGTTGCGGCGAGTTCTGCACTGGCCGGAAAAACGTTATTCCAGTCATGTGATCGGATAGACGATCACGTGACAATAATCCTTTTTGAGGTCGAATATACGAGCCATTATGGACTCGTAACAGCAGGAAGCTGTGGCATAGATTGTGTGCAGAAATGACTCCTAACACTGGAATTTACTCTTATTTCATTAATCGTTTTGGTATCTTTAAAAACAACGTAGCGTTGGTCACGTGATCGGATAGGCAATCACGTGACATTATCCGGGAAATGGATAAAAACACGGCCAGGGACGGGAGGCTGCCTAGGCAGCTGTTCGCTGTACTCCCGGTCCTCGTTTTTTGAATTTATGTGAAGTGAGGTGAGTCCCAATGGGTCTACGGGAATATGGATATTTTGTTGAGGAGGATGATCTAATATTTTCTTGTGTAGAATTTTTTATGGACTTATTATTTAGATTTCCTTTGGTATTGAGTGGTAAAAAAATTGAATTGTATCTATATTGTTAGGAAGTGTATTGTCTGTGAATGGGTCTTACAGTACATGGGTGATTTTTATTACAGGTCTACCTGGGTTATCAGAAAGCAGCGTTCATTTTTGAAAGTCTTGGTGTCCATTGAATAGGACGTTTTTAGAGGCTTCTACAAGTAGGTAGCAGTTTAGTTGATTCTTTTCTGTTTTTAGTGTTACATTGGTGTATTTTTTGGCTTTATTCTTTATATAGCAGACCATATTTTCATCTAAATTTTCTCTGGACCATTGTCCACAGATCATGGTGATATTGATTCCTGGTCATTTACCAGCTTGACCGGCAGGGGTGAGAGTTACCCCATGACTACAAGGTCAGTGAAGTTCTTTTGATGTTGCAGGTGCACGTGGTCTGAGAATGGGAAACATCATAGAGATGTTATATGTTATTGATTGAAATTATTCATTTCTGTTAACAGATAGGGGAAATTGAACAAGTAACATCCATACCTTAAGAAGGGGATTAAAACACCCCGAAACGCGTCGTATGATGTGTTGATGACATCATTGTAAAGCAGTATGAAGTGAATACTGTTTACCCAAAACAGGATTGTTACTGTAATGCACTTTATATATTTGTTGGAATGTTGTTGATTTTCGTGCTCTAATTTATTCTTTTAGTATCATTGTAATCAAATAGAACAGGAATTTGCAATAGTGCATTGGAGAATGTTTACTTTAGAACATTTTCAAATGTCAGGAATTGTATATTTGAATTTATTTTGACAAATTAGAATTGTTACTTGAAGAGGATTCTCTTCCTCGTAGGAGTGACCAGGTTATCATCTCAGAGAGTTCTGGGGTGTAAACATATTATAGCATTTGTACAACGTCATGCTAGGTAACACTGTCAACCATGTGACCGACAACATCCTTACTTCTTTATTCAATATTCCTTATCAAAGTGTAGGCAGGGGTTCTCACATTCTAGCGTGTCTCAAATTGTACCCGCACCACTGGCTATGTTTCTCCTTCGTCCAGGTCGTTGACTTTTTCATCTGCTTTACTCAGAGATCTACAGTCACAAGTGTTCAAATAAACTCTTACACTCAAGGTTTCTTTGATAAATACTTATTCATTTATTTATCTGTCAGTTATAAAACATTCATAAGAAGGAGGCAATATAATCACACACAAATATACTTCAATACTATTTCAGGATACTTTTCAAGAGGAGTAAAGAGCAAAGATTATTAGAACATGAAAGGTTACAATTATTCTTAGACAGTGCAAATACCTTCAGTTCACCAGAAGAGTCAATTCAATTCAATAGGCTATGCCAAAGTCCATGGGGTAAAGTCTTGGATAGGATAAAGTGGTTCTGGTAAGTAAACGTAAAAGTCTCTGCACAAGTTCTTGATAGTAGTTTGTAAAAAGATGAATCATATGTTGGGTCAAAAGCTGATTAGGCCTGCGAGTTGCAAAAAAGTTTCACGCACTTTCACCGCGAGAGGTAAGTACTCTCAGTCTTATTTTACAGTACCTTACAATGAATAAAAAGATGCAGCTGAAGACTTCTGTTCCTGGCAGTTCCTGCAGATTTCGCTGTTCCTGTGCCTCAGTGATGGGGACACGAGGGAGGACACCCGGGGACTCCTACACTGCATTGGGACTGGTTCAAAAGCTAGCACTTGGCAAACTTCAATTTCGGTGGCTGTGAGTAAAGCACACAAACTGGTGTCCCTCTGCCTGTTTCTACGGTTTCCTGCAGCAACTCTGAAGAAATTCAACCAGTCCGAGATAGGTGTCCCGGTGGGTTACTTGTGAGTTGATTGGTCCCACCAACTCAAAGGGAGAAGTCGTCTTTGCAGGTGCTTCTCTGTCGATGTGAACTTGACAATTCGGACCTGCAGCAGGGCTTCACCGGGCAAACCAAGAGTCCAGGAGTTGCAGCAGCCGTCCTCTTCAAGCTCTTCTTTGGTTCCTTCATTCCAGTGGTCGAATTTACCTTCTAAGCCAAGAAACTTCACTTTTATTCAGTTCTCTCCCATTAATTCCAGCCTAGCTGTCACTCACCCACCAGGGTGGCTGTCCTTGCCGTACAGTCAGCCAGCCAATCACCACAGAGTGCATTTGGGTCTCCTAGGGGACTAAGCACTGGGAGTTTCAGGCACCTCCCTCACTTCCTGCCCACCCCAGACACTCGGGCGCCAGAGGCGGTCTTCACTCCTGGAGCCCGCCAAAGGCGAATGAACAAAGAGACCAAACCTGGTTTGGTGTGGAGAGCAAAACTCTAGAAGGACCTTTCCACAAAGAAATGGCAAAAAAAGAAGACCCGGGACCTGTTTTTACGGTTGTATACTAATTGACCTTTTCACAATTGACCTCAGGAGAATTGACTTAATTTAGAAGGTCAATTAGGACATATATGTGGGGGAAACCCCCCACAAATCCCCCACCCAATCCAAAACCCCCTGCAACCTCCCACCCAATCCACTTATATTATTTATAATCCAAAACCAACCAAATACATATATAAAATAACTAAAATAATATAAAGGTCAATTGTGCAGAAGGTCAATTAGGACCACTATAATTAGGTCAATTGTGCAAAAGGTCAATTGTAAAAGATCAATTTGGGTAATACCGTTTTTACAGAGGAGGCTCAGACGCCATCTTGAAAAACATGGCTCCCGTGATTTATAGGGTGTGCTGGGTCTAGGAATTTAAAAGACTAGTAAAGTCAATTACACTTTACTTACTCTGAGAAACAGTAGTTTATCTCAGAGAAGGTATTTAAACCTTCGGAAAGCCTGCAAAGGTTTCCCTGTGCCACTGCACTGAGGGTGCTGTGTGAAACAAATGAAAAGGTGATGCCTATGGAGTTGGTTAGACTCCATAACCAAAGAAAACACAAGAGTAAAACACATTTCAAAATACATGAAAGAGTGGGAAAAAGGGTCACACTCTCTCTAGGTAAAAAAATCAAGTCCTTAAAATGCAACAAAGTTGCTGGGGTTCTCTAAGGTGATGGGAATTAGCACATTTATGAGAATTCTCCCTAACACCCATGCTTTTTTGATTTTTATTACCATAACTTGCTGCACGTAGTTCTGTTTGTCAATAGGAGGTCTTCTAATCAGGCCCCCTTTCATAAATGCTCCATGCCAAAATTATAGTTTGTATTTGCCTTTGCTATACCCAATCTCCTGACATCTACAGCCCTAGCTCTGCAGTGACACAAGACATGTTCAAAGGCTACATGTGCATCCCTAACAACTGCTGGAACCATATATTCCTGCAGGAAGAGCTGGGTTTTAAATCTTCGGCACCTCTTCTCTAAATGATAATAATTGTATGCCTTAGTCTGTCTGGTGACACGGAAATCTGTAAAGATAAGCGCGCATGGGCTGGCATGGTGTCTGCTAAGTGCACGCAATTATACAACCACATCAATTTGGTATTATACTAGTTTTATTTGTGTGAGCAGGCTCCAGTTGTGCCCGGACTGATGTATATTGGTGCCTGGTCTGTCTACATAGCTGCTATGTGGAACAATAGCCAAGACAGTGCCTTTTTGATTCTCCTGCAAGAAGTGCAAGACCATCCCCAAGTGCATATGAACTTTCTCCAAGAAGTCCCCTGATAACCGGTTCTTCAGAGGATGCACTGACATAAAAAAGCCGCTCTCACACCAAGGTGCTGATCACTGGAATTCCTTTAAAGTTAGCAAACATGGGAATGGGGCAGAGTTAGAGTAGCCAAAGAGGAGAGGTGGACTAAGGAAAGGCTCTCATCATCTTGGCCTCTGTTAGGGCTCTCTCCCTTTTCCTGTTCGCCCCCATATCATGCAGCCAAGGCACAGTGGGTGTGTCATAAGGAATGAGGGATAGCTCTTCCCAGCAATCAGAGACTAACTTAGGACCTCAAACTGGAAGAACTGTGCTCTGGCTTTTCATGGAATTCAAGCACAAAATAGCAAGAGTTACTGCAGCTAGAGTGTGTCATATAGTGTAACCGACTTCATTGTTTCAGGAGAGAATTTCCAACAGGAAGCTGGTTGCAGACACAGTAGTGGGTGGGCGGCATGTTTCTTGAGAAGTGTGATTTTTTTCATGGAAATGGCCAATAGCAGTCTTCATGCTGCATGAAAGAACTGTCACACACATAATGCCTTACCAACTACAGCAGAGAAGATATGTGTTCAAGTGCCTACGTTGCAGAAGGGTCTCAATTCCGGCTTTGCCACCTAACCAAAGTGTTAGTTCTGGGATAGGGACTTATATAGGTGCAGCCAGCCAGCATGTACATGTATGGGCACAGTCAGCATAACATGTTTTTTATACTGCCAGAATACTGGCATGTAATGTGGGTTAAGGCATCATGAAAATGCATTTGAAAATGCTCCTGCAACTGCTATTGACTTTGAATCTATTGGCTCTTTTCATGTTTTAAACTACAAAACTAGTTTTAAACTGAGTGGCCTTTACCAAATTTTACACAGAAAGTTTGCTTTAAAAAACACAATTTTAGGCCATCATTTACAACATTTTCTGTGGGGTGGGCCTGAACACCGCTTGGTTTCTTTGGGATCTATCACTGCTAATGCATATTCATAGGACATGTTTATCCTCCTTCCCCGCCCCCAGAACTCAATTAACTCCACCATTAAAAAACGAACTCATGATATTAGCACATAGGTCAAAACAGTGACCATTTTTATACTGGACAGCACAAAGTTTATTTGTCTATTGGCTTACTTAGGCCAATTTCTTTTAATGTAACTTCCCTTGATCCCCTCAAGTAGTAAAGACTCAATTTGTAATGTCATTTTCTGTAATGCCAATGCTGTCATTCTATATGCAAATTAGGGGGGCATACATCATAGGGAAACCAGATGTATCGGTTTTACATGGACTGTGCTGGAATTAGGCACTTTGTCCTGTCTGCCCCCCACCCCATGAGTCCCGAGAGTTGTCCCTGTTTCGGGTAAAGGGAGTGTGGCAACTTAATCAGCAGCAATTTTAAACTATATTACTTTCAGAATGTTGCCATCGCACCCTTTCAGGTACCAGCCTCATGCATTAGCTGATTGTGCCACAGAGACAAGTTGGGTACCGAGTAAACAGCAAGGCCTGTAGCATCAATTAGAGCAAAAGCTTTTTTTAAATGTTTTATTAACATGCTTACATCCACACTCAAAAATGCACACATTCTATGCAGTAGCAGTGCCGGAAATACTGGTGATATTGATATTGATATTTTATTTATATTGCGCTCGTACACAAGTGTTCCAGAGCGCGACAAGGCAAGGGAGGGGAACAGGGGAGAACAAAACAGCGATCTTACTAGGCCCAGTGACTTTGAGAATGCGCAAGTGCATGGGAGAGGGGGAGGGGAAAAGTGCATGGAAGGGGTGAGAAGTGGAAAGTGCGAAGCAAAGGAGAAACAGATAAATAATAATAAATAAATAATAAAGGCAACAAACAGTCCTACTGCAGCCAGCAATTGGCAAGTGCTAGGTTTAAGGCAGCAGACTGGGTAGGTCTGATAAGTGCAGGAAGAAAAAGGGAGGGCTGTATGGGTACAGATACAGACTCCAGTGGAAGGGGTGGCCCGGAGGCAGTGCGCGAGGGTGGCAGGGTGAGCAGGTACCTGGGCCCGGAGGACAGAGGGTGGCCAGGTCACGGTGCCAAGAGAGAACAGATCAGCAGGGGAGAGGGGGAGCGAAGGCAGAAGAAAAGAGGAAGGTCTTGAGGTGCTTCCGGAACCGGAGATGGTTCTCCTCAAGTTTTAGAGTGGCGGGGAGGCTGTTCCAGAGGGAGGCCCTAGCCGAAGACAGAGATCTACCCCCAGCTCGTTTCTTTGAAAAACGACTGACCCTGAGAGAGTTGGAGGTAGAGGAGCGAAGAGCTTGAGAGGGGAGGTATTTGCGGAGGGATAGCTGAAGGTATTTTGGTGGACCCCAAGGGGTTGCGGGACTTTTTGAGGGGTGAATTTGGGGGAGTGGGAGGAGCTGTGAGAGATGAGGGGGTTTTCATTTTATGTTATTGGCTGTCCTGTTTTCTCGGCTTGAACATCTGGTCACCCTGCCATACACTTCTGCCACCCAGGGTCCTGCAAGCTCTAGGACAGCCGCCGCTGGAGACTCTGAGCGGAAGGAGGTGGTGTGGGTCAACATTGGCTGAACTCTATGTAAATTCGCAGATCACAACATCGTGCTTCGGGGAGCTGTTATAAGGGTAGTGGCGCCATGTCAGGCATAAATCACTGGCATAACAGGGGCCCCCACAGCCCCCGCAGTGTGGGGGGCCCCACCAGCACATGTCCTGGGAGGGGCCCCCACTTGAAGAAAAGCGGAGTGCCATCCACATAACACTGAAAGTTAGAGGAGAATGTAGAGATCAGGTGCGTCAAAGGGGCCACATAGAGGTTGAAAAACCAGAGTGAGAGGATGGAGCGGGGAGAAAGGGACCAAGTAGGACCTGGGAGGGGCAGTCCAAGAGGAAGGCGGTCAGCAACTCAAGGGCCTGATCCGTGATGCCCAGGTTCTCTTGGAGTCGATTGATCAGGATTGATCAGGATGACATGGTTGACCGTGTCGAAAGCACAGGAAAGATCAAGGAGGATGAGGACAGAAGGATTGCTGTGATCAAATTAGAGAGCAGAACTTCACGGGTGGTCAGATCAGCAGTTACCGTGTCTCTGGCACTGAAGCCAGACTGGTGGTCATGGAAACAACCAACAGATTCCGTGTGGAGAGTAAGCTGGGAGATGGCCAGCTTTTTCAACAGTTTACCCAGGAAAGGGGTGATGGAGATTGGGCGATAGTTTGCCGGGCAGGCAGGATCGGCAGACAGCTTCTTGAGGAGTGGGTGCTTAAGGGAGTGCTTAACGGGAGAGGGGAAAGAGGGATTACAGAAATCGGTCAAGGCTGGAGCGAGGGTGTCACTATGGTTCTTGATGGTTCTGGTGGAGCAGGAGAGCACCTGTTTGGATGACACTTTCATAGATCGGACTTGTCTAGAAACCTCGTAGGTGTTGTCAGAGAGAAAGAGGAGAAAGGAGGAAGAGAGGTAGAGATGGCCAAAGGGGGGCAGAGAGAGGAAGAGGGAGAGGAAGAAGAGATGTAGGACAGGATGTCCTGAGTTTTAGCATAGAAGTGAGATGACAGAGCCATACAGAGGACCTGGGAGGGAACAGGAGATGTAAAGACCTCAACAGGATTGACCAGTTCTTTTCAGATTTTAAAGAGTTTGGCCCAGAGTGTGGCGCGACCATTGATTCGTTGCTGAGTTGGGGGGCCCCCTTAGCATGGCTCGCAGGGGGGGCCCCACATCTTGTGTTACGCCACTGGGCATAATCTGATGTTGAACTGTCTCTCCCCCAGTCCTACCAGCCTTCCAGAGATAACGGCCTATCTACGGATATTTTTTTTAAACGCTTTTCAATGCTTAGGCCCATTAGGGACACGGTTGGCGACGCTTCGCTCAAGGGACATTTCTGGATATGAGTGATTAAAACACAGCACCCCCACGCATGCCAGGCCACAATGCCAGAGACAGCGCTTTGTGCGAACACTGCCCATGTGATGATGGGAGCAGAGGCGGATCCCTGGTAGCTGTCTGTTTATCTCCGATAGGGCACTTCCGGGAAGATAACTCGCTCCAGCTCATTTCCATGGCAATAGAATCCTGGCCGAAAAACGAATCCCTGTGAGAGATATTTTTTGTTGCACTAATAACATTTCTTCTACTGACGGGGGACGCTCACTGCACTATCCAACCTGCTCACCAGCGCTGCTTTTATCCAACTCTGCTCACACATATCAACTATCTTCTCTTATTTCATTTATACAATTAAAATAATTATAAACGTTTTCACAGCAATTGTTAGTAGCGTTTTAACGTGTCACTACGTCATAAATTCACCATACACATTTAATTCCCAATGGTTGGAAGAAATGCTGAGTCGCATAAAACAAACCGTTTGGAGATGGCTCACCATCATAGTGGCTAACAGCAGTATGAAGAATACTGACTGGCAGTGCATTTTGGGGCAGCCGAGACCCCCATAAACGCGTTCCAGAATGGTCGTGGATAAAGACAGCGATGACGGGAGTTCACCTCGCCCCAGTAACACAGGCTGAGGTGGGAGTTCAGTACAGGAGTCACAGTAGATGATGGTGAACAGGAGCTGAGAGGCTGAGGAGCATGCCAAAGCCTGTTAGTCTCGGAAGGATAGCTCAGGGGGCAACGTGTGACGACACGTAGCAGCACAGGTTCGATCCCAGGGTCCGCGCTTAGAAACCTCTGGGTATTTAGCGCGTTATAAATAATCAATCATATTAGAGATGGTAGGGAGAGTCAGCAGCAGTGGTTGGAGGTTGGTAGGCCATAGGTTGTTGTTTGGCGCGCCTGGGGTTTACAACGATTATGTCCCAGTTGCCTGTTAGAGTTATTTTGCTGTTTGGAGTTCTAGAAAGCTGAAACTTTCACTACAGGAAATGCATTGTTTGCTAAGACCTGTCTCGTTCAATGTACCCTTTACACACAAATTCAACATGAGTGATTCTTGCACATGAACCCATATTGTACCTGCCGCAAAGGATACTTATATTTTTTGGATTCAGCAGCGCATCTGGGCGATACAACCACCAAAATAAGGCGAAACCCTTTGGACAGAGAACAGGTAAGAAGAAAGGGGTGATAGGAAGCAGAATATCTGGTTGGCATTGCAACAAGGAATAGCAGCCTGAATTGACTAAACCACTTAATATGATGTCATGTTACATTTCACCATATAATCCAAGTGGGCTTGTGTAACTCCTTTTCTCCTGATCAAGACCTCTAAAACATAAAACTGAGAAGCTGGGCTTTCATGTTATGAGGGGAAACGTGCAGTGATAGTACTTGCTTACTGTTTCCTGCCTCCCAGCTGCAGCTCTGGTACATGCATGCCCCCTTGCTATTCATCCCTTATCCACACAAATCGAACCCCCACCCCCTCACACCCCCACCAACAGCATAGGTGCAGTGCCTGGTGATCCCACTGTTCCCCACCCATTCTATCCTCACCATATCACTTCTACTCCTATGCCCACCCACTCTGCTCCACCAACTCTATTAGCCACCTACTTTATCCCCACCCCACTACCCCACCACTTTCCCCCCACATCTATCTACACCTTAAACGCTCTACCCCAACTCACCCCACTATACACCACCCTATCAAGCCTACTCCACCTAACCACACCACAATCTAACCTAACACACTCTACACTCTACTGCAAATCAACCCACTTCTTTACCCCATCTCACTTCTCTACTCCACTCCACCAGTTTATCCTACCCAACCAATCTAGCACACCAACTCTTTCCCACTGCTCTACTCCAATCCATCACTCTAGCACCCTGCCACCCCATATTCTAGCCCCCGCACTGTACAGTACCTACCTACCCTACCTCACCCATTCCTTCCCAAACCCAACTTCTCTCACTGCTGCCTATCCACAGCGCATCACCCACTTTGACTCTCTTTTGCCCACCCCCACACACCCGTGCACCCATGCCTACCATGCTCCTCCATCCCTACTGCCTCCCCCTTTAGCTCCTCTTCTCTCTTCACCCTTAACTCATCCAACAGTTCTACCCTATCTCACTCATGAAATCCACGCAGTTACTTTAAAAGTTCTAAACGTCTGTAAGTTAGTGTTTACTCAAACCTGACATTAGTAAGACATATAAAAAAAAGACTTCCATATGGAGAGAAGTCTTTCCACTATGCCTATTACTACTGTTATGTGTTATGGTATACGTCTTTTATACTGAACCCATCCAAACGATAGTGATCTTTTAGCCCCAAGCCTTGTTCAAGGAGAGGCGAATTATGACTCCTCCCAGCTAGACCATGGTCGCAGGTGAAAATGAAACAGGGCCCAGGAGAGCAGGAAAGAGGAAGAGTGGGAACATTCAGGGAGACAAAACGTGCAGACATAAACTCACAACATGTGTGGAAATTCCAAAATAATGTTGAGCGCCTTTCCAGTGAGATGAATGTATACTTTACAGAGTTTTGGCCAGAAGAAAATGTAATCAAAAGAAGGGTCCAGAACTTCCCTTTCACAGAGGCAATTCCTAATGAGTTGGTGGCAAAACGTTAAGTCATGTTGTCAATATGCACTGCTGTTGAGGTGTTCTCAAGAGTGCCTGGGAGTTCTTTGGGCTATTGACCAGATAACACTGGATTCTCTCCAGCTGACAGCGGGAGGGCGCTTGGGTAAAATGAAGCACTCACACAGAGGTATCAGAGCAAGGAATTGGCAGTGTGCAGAATGAAAAGGAGAGTTTAACAACATGATCTCGCCCACCCTCTGCCATACCAGTTGACATCAGGTGGAGAAGAGAGAACTCGTGTTGGCCTTGTATGAAGTGAATTGGTAAAGGCGCCACTGGAATGCAGCATGAGAACATTACATTTGTAGTAGAGCTGTCCAGTTATGCATAGGAGGATAGCCAGGTGAAAGGGCACATTCATAACATGGGCAACCCTCTAGGAGGGCAACTGTCCACAGGCATGTTTGCAAATTACTGGTTAAGTACAGCCCAAAGTATTCACTACATTCGAACCTATTAATGTCAAATGTAATAAACTGCAAATTCCAAAACAACTGGATTTGCCAATGCTTGTTTATTTCTGTAATCATATTTGTAGACTGTTCTGTTTATTGTCCTTCAAATTGTTTTTAAATGGCTAAAGCAGTGGTCTTCAAACTTTTTTGGCTAGGGCCCCCCTGAGCAAAATTTGGGCAGGTCGGGACCCCCCAGAAATGCCAAATGGACAGTATATATTGCGCGCCGTCACCTGCTCCCATCAAAGTCGCTGGGCTCCCTCATCCCACTCCTACCCAGTCGCTGGTCTCTCCCCACCCCATCACACACCCAGGGCTCTCCCCACTCTGCTCCCATCACTATCCCATGGTTCCCGCCCATTGTGCTCCCACCATAGTCCCTCGGTTCCCCCATCCCGTTCCCAACACAGTCTGAGGGCCAGTGGCGGCTGGTGAATCTTTTTTAAGTGGAGGGGCATTAAGGGGAGGTTCGGGGGGGTTTCCCCCTGTGAATTTTTTTTTAAATAATAGGTTAAAATGTTGCATTGTAGAGCATACTTTTAACAAAAATGGGTAAATAGCCAAACAGTTTGCAATTGTTGCTGGGAGTCCAGGGGGCAGGCATTGATATTTTATTTCTATCGCGCTCGTACACAAGTGTTTCAGAGCGTGACAAGGCAAGGGAGGGGAACAGAGGAGAATAAAACAGCGATCTTACTAGGCCCAGTGACATTGAGAACGCGCAAGTGTGAGGGGAAAAGTGCATGGAAGGGGGGAGAAGTGGAAAGTGCGAAGCAGAGGAGAAACAGATAAATAACAATAAATAAATAATAAAGGCAACAAACAGTGGTAGTGCAGCCAGCAATTTGCAAGTGCTACGTTTAAGGCAGCAGACAGGGTAGGTCTGATAAGTGCAGGAAGAAAGATGGTTCTCCTCAAGTTTTAGAGTGGCAGGGCGCTGTTCCAGAGGGAGGCCCCAGCCGAAGACGGAGATCTACCCCCAGCTCGTTTCTTTGATAAACGACTGACCCTGAGGGAGTTGGAGGTAGAGGAGTGAAGAGCTCGAGAGGGGAGGTATTTGCGGAGGAATAGCTGAAGGTATTTTGGACCCAGGCCCCAGAAAGCCTTGTGGACAAGGCAGAGGGTTTTGAATGATAGATGTCCGGTAAAAAGATACCATCCCTGTCCCCTGGGCCCCACTGGTCCTAACACAATGAACATGATTATGTGTATATGCAAGGCGCTGCACATTCATACAGCAATCACTCTATCATTCACATGAGCATCCATCACCATACACTCACTCATAACGCATCCATACACATGTTTAAATAAAAACAATGAACATAAACGTACCTTCTGCATTGGCCTGTGTGTGGGTGCTGAAACGGCCTGCTCCAGCTGCTCTGCCCGTATGTGCGAGGAGGCGCAGGAGCTCCCCCTCGGACATACAGACATGCAGTGCCCCAGCCAGCATTTCCAATGAGCTATGCAATGCTGGCGAAGCAAAACGCCCCAGCACTTGCATGGCTCAGTGAGCATGTGCGGCTGGGGAACTAAACTGAACTGTCAAAGGGAAACAGTGTTTCCCTTTGACAGTTCAGCCAGCCCAGGAGCACTCCATTAGCTGGATAAAGCAGCTGAGGGAGTGCTCACTGTTTCACTGGGCTGGCTCCTTAGCTCCTCCATAATGGGTGAGGGGCCACTGGGTGGGCGCCTCTTGCCATTATGGATGAGCCGCCAGGCTCGGACAGGCCTATAGGGCAATGCCTGTACCAAAAATGTAAAATGCTAGTTTGGGCCAATCAAAATGGGCCACCATTTTGGCCAATGTGGACCATTTTGATGAGTTACTTAACTATGCAGTTAGTAATGTTGACCATTGTTGCTGAATATATCACAATTTACTTACATTTTAACACAAAGCACCCCTTTGGGTACTATTGAAACAGTGGGCTTCATAACTACTCTGGCGGTAGCTGTGCCGGTAAAACCGACATGGCTGCCACTGGAGTTGCATCCGGGTCTGGCACCCGCGAATGGGCAATTACTAGGTCATGCCGAGTTAGGCGGACATGATAATTGCCCTTTCGAAGGTGCCGGTAGATCCCCATTCCCATTTGAGCCCCATATGGCTCAAATGGGAATGGGGAGCTCGGATGCACCGGCACCGTTAATAACGGTGCTGGTGCATCCGACGAGCTGAGGTCAGACCTGGCGGGGGCTGTCAAGCACCCACGAGCACAACTCTTACTATGGCGGAACGGTAGCAACGGTGCCGGTAGCTTACCAGCACCGTTGTTACTGGTCCGTCATAGTAGTAATGAGGCCCAGTCTGTGACTAAAGGAATGAATATCCATTTACAACTGTGGGCCACTTTTTCATTGTTGCCTGAGACAGTTTCATGCTTCAGCCCGCCCATGTGGGCCACCCCTGCCCATTTCTTCCAATCTAAAAAAAAAAAAAAAAAATCTTTTTTCATGCTGAGCTCTCAGGGCCCCCCTGGGATGCACCCGCGGACCCCTAGGGGGTCGCGACCCACAGTTTGAATACCACTGGGCTAAAGGCTTTATATCAATATTTACCCACAACTCGAATACTAGCAACCCAGGGCCTGCTGGGTTACAATTCATTGATATGAGAAAGGAAAGCACTGCTAGACCACAGAGCGTGCGGGTCCGAGAGGCCAGGGTGTGTGAGAGGTTTGCTAACGAGCCCCCAGCCGCCCAGGCAGCAGAGACTAATACTCCTGTCTCTGAAGTCTTCCACTGCTGCTCTTTCTGCCATCACTGTGTTTCAAGATGGAATCCAAGAGAGTTTGAATTCCACATGGGAGACCCTGCTGACGTTGCACAGAAAACATCAGAGCAAAGCATGAATCGATATAGGCAATCATTGAACAGCTGCTGGAAGAATGCCGGCGGGATCTCCTGCAGGTTTGTTTTTTGCTCTCAGCACTGAATTGGAAGCCAGTCGACCGCTGCAAAACCAAAACCCATGTCTGAGCAGCCAAGGAGACTCGGCCTATAATTATACAGCTCAGCCAAGACGCGCCTGGAGTAGCCTTTATACAAATGGAGACAGTTACATCAATTTATCACTGAAAAGGAGCAGAAAGGGGAATGCAGGATAACAGAGAATGGAATGGGCGTAGGGAAGAGAATTGAAGACATCTTAAGTGAGTGACTGTGAGCAGATCATCTAGTCCTGGCTTGTTTCCTTTGCATTCTGGCACTTGTAGTTGTGAATACATAATAGGAAGATGAAAACAGAAAGTCCCAGATTTCAAAGGAAAAACAGCACTGGGTAAGCTACCGACCCTTGACATAGCGCATCTATACAGCTCTGATAAGCATAGACAGTGGATGAGCAGCTTGGTTAATTGACTCTGCCCCGCCCTGCTATCTCTTTCATAGCACCCGGGTAGTCTTCCAATTTTCCTAGCACTGATGCATGGATTAGAAAGGACAACACATGTAAGGAAGTGAGAGCAAGTTAAAGGAGCCACAATACCTGATTTACATAATGTATTCTACCCAGAATGCACCTGCTATCATGCCTCTCTTGCATCTTTACAATTCCAGTTATTTAACATGGTTCACATTTTTTACGACCTTGCTTGACACAATTGTTCTTTCACGCACAGATCTCAGAGCTGATTGGTGGAAGGAGATTACATTCAGTGGCATTGAGTGGGCATCACACGTGCCATCTTCTCATAGCTGCCAGGGAGCTGAGAATCCAGTGACCACCCGAGCGGTATTGTGACAAAAGAAAAGAGCAGAGAGCCCAACTTCCATTGTCTGATCAAAAAGTTTCTTGCTGAACCACTACCACAGGCATATCTTCAGTATAAACAATGTGCTCATTCTTATGTTCACAAAATGCTTTTTGCTTGTATGCAGCTCACCAAGCTTGGGTTCCTGCAAGGTTTAAGGTGTTGGATGCCAGGGCTGGACTTCAAATCTTCAGCACCTCCCATCAGCCCCAGCAACCCCACCCACACTCTCCTGCATTCCCCTACACAAGAAGTTGGGGGATTTCCAGAAAGACTCTAGCATTTCCAGCACTGTATGAGGTTATATGTATTCATTTCTGTGATAAGTCAATGCTTTAATAAACACGCTGGTTAGACATATTGATCCCCATAGCATCAGTGTTCTGTTTAGAACATGTAAAGTTAACAACAAAGAAAACATCCCTTAGGTGTCATCAGGATGGTATTTGTAAAGGAAGACCTCACAAAAAATAGCATGCTAGTACATTGGGGGTATAACTTCACAACACCCACATTGCCCACCCCTAAATCCCTAACTATCCTCACATGCCCCTTCTCATAATAACATCTGCCCTGGGAATGCATAGCTACAGATCCCAGAAGGAGACACAGCCCCTTACCCAAAGAAAGTAGAACAGCCAATCATAGTATTGAGATGAGGAACGAGGTTACATTATAAATGCGTTGGGATAAAGTGACAATGTAACACTGAAGAAAGTGTATTCTTTTCACTGTTACTGTGGATGGTGCTTTATTGAACAATAATATAACTGGATAGCGTGGCATGCAGTTGCAGGACATTTTGCAACAGCCATGGCAGCTTCTTTGCACACTGGGGAACTCAACATTGTGTGGCGTAAATTGATGTTATCATCGAACTTGAAGCACTTTCTGCCACACACCCTGATGTGCACATCAAGCAGTACATGCCCAGGTATTGGTGCCTGATTAGGGGAAAGTGACAGAAGTGGTTTAATCCACTATCTCTGGGCGCAGAAGAGGGGGCGGTGCAGATTGCCTCTACTAACAAGGCGGGAGAAGCCACATACATTGTAGCGGGCAGAATATGGGACGTTCCAAGTCCCCTTCACCATCCACCAAAGTGCTTGAGAATTACACTAAAGTTGAGCAAGACAAACATTATGACCCAGCCAAGTCTACTTGGCAACACATGACTTAGCAAACCACTATTACTGTAGTGGAGAAGGCCTATGGAATAAGAGATACAGAGACGGAAAGGACAAAGCTACCCTTCCACCTGTGCACAGTATCTTTCACATCCGACTGGACAGATCTGACTGTGCAAAATGCCAGTGTGCGACAGCCACACTACCAACATGACCACAACCACAAACTTTCCAGGCAGGTGAGCATTGGACCTACCTTAGGCTAGCGCAACAATCTAAAGCGTGCAAATGTCTTCATACTGATCATACAATGACAGCATCTTGACACTTGCACTTGTGCAAGAAAACTGACTGCTGGGGAAGGCTGTTGCCAAGTCTGGTACCATATGTTTGAAGCCCACATGATGTGGCACCATCTGCAGGGCTGTGTAAGTGACTTCAATCCAGCACTCCAACTAAGTCAATGCTTAGTATGGGATGCCCAATGGAAGCCCTTATGTATATATTTTTATTTCAAAGTTCTTTAAATCTGATCGTTGAACCCTTACATAACGCCCCTCTCTTTGAATCTCCCCGACCTCACTGAGTCAAGAAGTAGGTTTGCTTTGCAAATTAAAAGGTTTATTTGAAGAGTTGAACAATATATATATGACAATACTTTTTTTGAATAAAATAATATCTGAATAGCACACTTATGAATATGAACGGTAATCAGCAATGGGTAATATTACAGTCTCAACAATCTCTTTAATCAGTAAGGAGTAGGAATAGGAAGGATAAGGTAGCAGAGAATACTTTTGTGGTTCAAGGAAATGCAAGATGGAAAGAATGCAACACAGAAATAAACTTAATATGATTTCAACAAAAGATAATATGGTCACTTTTTCCCATGTGACTACTCACTCTCCCCACTATGCAAGATGAAGAGATGGAAATGAGGGCACACAGGTTTCAGAAATACAATCAATAATGCCGTTCAATCCCAGTTCCCCCAGCAAGCTTAGAGAAAACTGGTATGATTTTAAAACAGGCAAAAATACTTTTGAATGTGATTGCAAAGAAAGGGAAAATATGCTAAAATGATTTTAATTCACTAAAGGATATTCAGCACTAGTGAGAGTTACTTTGGATTGGTTCAGGACAACACTAGCAATGATTCATGAATGATTATCCGATTGAAAACGAATCTCAGCAGTTGCAAACAAGAACCAGCTATTTTGGCATGTGTTGAAATGGAGCTATTCGCGGCAATGTTTCCGCGTGCGTGAAACGTGATTACGGAAAAACTATAATGAATTGGAATGTCGTTTTAGGTTCGTTGGAAAGCTTAGGATCTTAGCTTCAAAATGACAGTTTCGGTTTAGGTCGTGCGGTTCAAAAGTTACAGAGGTTTTTGTGAATGTAGATTTTTCAGAAATAGAATCATGATTTCAGAAATGACAGATGCGCTTTAAAGATTTACCAACAAGGATAGGCATATACTAAGGAGCTATGAAGAGGCAAGACACTCAATGGGCAGCCACCTGAACCGCGGCGCCACCGCTCTGATCTCTGTCCGTCAAAACACTTGTCCCTTCAGAAAATAACAGCGCAAAGATGATTCTTGCTACAATTATCAAGAATTATGTGGAGGAGAGAAGAATTTAGGATAGACAAATGAGGTTTTATAATACAGTTCTGGACAGGTTGAAATGGATAGAATAGAATTACTTTAAACTAAGAGTTTGGCTATGTACAGTTCTAGACTAGATACTCACTCCTAGGCTTTAGAATGGAGTGGGCCTTGTCAAAGATCTGGTCAAGGGTTTGGCTTCACTCGCCACCGGACAGGTCTCAGGCACTCTGGGTTCTGCTCTCAGCACTGTACGGCGGTCTGGGTGGCCTCTTGGACTGGATCTGATGGGTTCTGGATACAGCTCTGCTTTCTGGGTCTGGACCTTGGTTCTAGCACAGGGTTCTTAGCTAGAAGCAAACAGCACAGCCCGGCTGTTGAAGGTGAGAGCCCCTGGGGAGTTTAGGGGTTAGAATCAGGTTGCTAGATTCTGCAGGCCTGCTGAGAAGGGTTCAGCTTTTAGATTAGGTCTCTCTGCTGCTTCAACGTTGTAGAGTTTGGTTCTAGAGTCTGGTCTCTGGATCTATCTGGAGTCTGGAGTCTTCCTGCAGAGTGCTTTGCCAAGAATAGTTGAGTAGTGGAAAAGAGTGTGTGTCCTATCTGTCCTAGCAGTCCTTATTTATGTATTTCCAAAGTGGGTGGGGAGGCTGATTCTCTATGCCCAACCCTCTAAGGATTGGATTGCTCAAAGAATTTCCTGTCCCCTGACTGGAGAAAGGATCAGGGTGTCACCCGGTGTCATGTTTATGACTTAGGGGAAAATACTCCCCTTTGTGTCTGTACAGCATATCTGATTTTTCATAAAACACATATTTACAATATACACGACTTGTTAATGCTACCTAAATTGCATGACAGATTGCCTAAGGTACATTTCTGTCCAACTCTGATCTTCCTAGGATCTTTGGTTCAGAAATGAACACTTTTTGCGCTTTTGGTGGATTTCCCAATATTATTTCTGCACCCATTCTTAGACATGCATTCATATCCTCTCTGGGCATATTACTGTAATTTCTTATGTTCATAGTAACAACACAGCAGCTGCAATACGAATACATTCTGGGGTTTTGTCTCAGAACATCACACGGCGTCCAGCTTAGTCTTAAATCGTGAGGGATTTTTTCATTTTAAGAACCTCAAAGTTTCCCATTTTTGTCAGCTTGGTACAATTTGTTATAAGCATTTTTATAAAACATACATTTGCTTTCAATTCAATTCACATCTCAGTCTGGTCTGCCTTCTAGAGCTGGGCTGGCTCAGAGGGTCACATGTCTTGTTTCCTGCCAACACTTTGTTGACAGTTAAACCCAAATTTAGCATATTCTTATTCATCCCAAAGAATCCATTGTCTTGACTGAGAGCAACAGGCCAGGGTGCCTCTGCTAGTTCCTGTTCACGCCAGCCTGTCAATCTCTTGGCCAAGGGCAGGGGAAGCCTCCTTTGTCCAGGGAAAAGGTGTGAAGGGTTCTCAGGGGAAGCAAGCCTTTTGGAGTTTTAACTGCATCACCTTACTTTCTGATCAATTGTAACATAGTTCCTTGTGAAACAAAATAACATTTATAAACTTAAAATAAGCAACATATCCTTAAATCAAGTCTTTTCCAACATGAAATCACTGTGTGGCACTCTTATATGGCATTTTGTTGGAATTCTCTTCTTTGGCATAGTTTGGGTTCAATTGTTCAACTTTACACAAATGGTTTTAAAACGCCGGCTTTCTGGTAGAGATGAGCAACGGTATTACACCCATTTTGACAGCTGTCTTTCCATCAAGTATCTTTAAAATAGGATTTTGTTCTGAGAACATATGATTCTTGCTGACATTGTATTAATGTGGATTCTTGCAGTAATGATGTGGAACACCCAACACAGAGGTGGGATCTTTTAGGTGATTTGTGAGCCATGATTTTAGCAATTTTTGACAATCAAGAAAATGGATTTTCAAACAGCTCTGTGTTTCTTTTTTTCAATCAGCATTGGTATTTCCAAATGGTTTCAGGCTACTTTGTGGGTAGCACAATGGTGGTTTTTGGCAGTGATCTCCTGTGCTCACTAAGATAGGCAAAAGTGGATGGTGATTTCTAGCGAGCAGCCTGCTTTCCGGCGGCCATTATGATGTTTCTGCTGCCAGCAATGCACAGTGATGTTGCAGGGCTTGGATGAGTGGGTTGATACATCCCACAGCTGGGATGGACTCACAAGACGCCAACTGCAGCTCTCCCAGTTCCAGCTGCCAAACAGTGTACCGCCATCAGCAGGAACCATCACCTCAGAAAACATTGATACTGTGACCTATGTTTGGATGCCGAGACCTAACCCCTAATTCCCAGCTGTATACTGTGCACTCAAGCTTACCAGCGATCATCCTTTAAACCAGGTTACTGTGACAGAGGCATTTGAGTATGGACAGAAATATCAAAGGTCGATATCAGGTGTCGAGTCCTAAAAGGGAATTCAGATGCTAATCCCACCCCTTCTTATGCAGTTCTGATGAATGTGTATACTTCCAAAGGCAAGAAGCACAATCGGAGGAGGGGGGAAACAAAACAACAGGATTACTTCGTCTAGGCAACTTGCTGGATTGCTTATAAAACATATCTAACCAGCAATCAAAATAGCTCAAGTTTAGAGTAAGCCCAAGTGTCAGTTTCAGGAATATTTATTACCAGGTATGAAACTATTAGCCGCTTGGTCTCTCGGTTTAGGGTGATTACATCGAATCCAGCAGGGAAGCAGAGGTGAGGACTATAGGAATGTGGGAAGAATATCATTATGGAGGACGGGTCAAACGAAACTACACTTCCATGAAGGGTAGGGGGACAGTGGCTGGTTATTATACCCAAAGTCAAAGTCTTTGAGCAACACGTTTGAGTGTTGGCATGGCAAGTTCCCAGCTGTGTTATTTCCGACCTTTGTGTACCAGGTTGAGGCTTGTATTGTCCCCCACTCTGGTTACAGTGCTGTATTTTTACAATTCCCCTCTCCCTTCCTATCTATTTCATGTCAGTGATCCATTGCTGCCTGTGTTTACTTTGTAGGCCAAGGTGTTATTGACATATCACCCTTACCCTTCATCCCGATGGCTGCATGATCATTTTATGGAATGATAGGGTGAGATGGGAAAAGAGGATCTCTCCGAATTTCCTTTTGTTGTATGGTTTTGGTTCTAAACAGAGGTCGCTGCTGGATCTGAGTAGCCTTGTTGGGCGCCTTGGCTGTGAATTACTCTGTGCCTTATGCACATTGATTTGAACTCGATGATGAATGTATGCTTGGTCCAGAAATATTACCAAGAACTTCTTAGTTACCTTGGTGGCCATTTTGAAATGGTGTCAATTGTCTGCCATACATTTGCAACTGCCTATTGATTCTATGTTTATTGAATCTATTATTTTCCAGTTATAATGCTTTCTTCAGATTGCTTGCCTACACCAATTCTTTGGTTGCCCTCCCTGCTGAGTTGTTTGTCTGTGTGTCTGACAGTACCATCCCTTTTATTTCCAGCCTCCTTCGGATTTGGTTTGTGAAAATGTTCTTGTGAAATTTTCAAACTAAGGTTTAAGCTTGGGCAAGTGTGGCTTGTTCCCATGACTGGTGGCCATATCCTTTCCAGTCATTTAGATATTGTAACTGGCCACTGCTGATTCTGGACTCTAAAATTGTCTTGACTGCAAACACTGGTGGTCCTCCCACTGTTCAAGATGGATGCATTTGTTTTTTTTTTACCAATTATATGACTAGTTCGTTTGGGCATTTAGGTGGCGCTTGCACTGCCTATAAGCTGAAACTATGTTATGTTATCTGCATTTATAAAGCACACGTCCACCCGACGTACACCACAGATACGGCCCAGAGACAAAACGAAACAGTCTAAAATAGAAGAGTTTTTAAAGAGTTCCTGAACAGTAAATGATCTCAGTGGCCCTAAGAGAAAGCAGTAGTGATTTCCAAAGCTTGGCTGCGGCCACAGAGAATGCCCGACCACCAGTCCTCGATAGCCAGAAGCGCAGAACTGAAATGAGGCAAGTATCCTGAGAATGCAAAATACACTCTGGGATGTAGGGCATCCCTGGGATGCCGGATCTTAAGCTGCAAATGTTCAGCACCCTGGCCACAGAAAGCCTGGTGGACTATTCATTAAGATTTGAATTCGATCCGTTTAGAAACAGGAAGCCAGTGCAGAAAGTGCAGTATGGGAGAAATGTGAGAGCCATAGAGAGTACTAGTAGCAACTCTAGCTGCAAGGTTCTGAAGAAGTTGCATTCAGGAAATATGATACAAAAGTTGGGGTAAGAAAAGGGAATTACAGTAGTCAATCCGACTCAAAACAAGTGAAGCCACCACCGGGGCATGAGGATGTGAGGAGAGAAATGGTAGAACCTTGCAAATAACCTTTAATTGTAAATCATTGAACTGACCTGAGCCTCTGTAGAAAGACAGGAGGACATTTTGAAGCCCTGATCTTTGACAGCAGGAACAGGTATGGGGAAAGGGTCCAAGGAAGAGTCCCGGAACGAGGGAGTCCACAAAGAAGTGGAAGAAGGGGGTCCAAATACCAGCACATCTGTCTTGTCCCCATTCAACGTAAGCAGCTGTCACTCATCCAACAACCCACAGAATCCGAGCAACCCCTACGCTGAAAAGAAATGTCAGGATGAGAAAGGTTGAGCCACACAATAATCTGTGTGTCATCAGCATAGGAGTAGCAACGCAGGCCATGGGAGTTGATGAGCTAAACTAAAGACTAAATTTACTGTTGAATAAAGTGGGGGTCAAGTAGTTTGGAGAAGTAGATTGAGAACAGAAAGAAGAGAGAGTAAGAGTGTGTCCCCTGTCAATCAGAAAGATCTAAACCAAGACAGGACCGGGCCTAATAGTTCTGCCAAAGCCACGTGGTCCACCAGGAAAGAGTGGTCAACCATATCAAATGCAGCTGAAAGATTTAATAAAATCAGTGCACCTACCTTACCCTAATTTGTATTAATTTATTTTATTTATTTATTGGACATTTGACCACAAGGCAAAAAGTGGGGCGGGGAGCATGGTAAATCAAAGATAAAGAACAAGAACAAAATAAATTGTTATATTGGCCTTGTGACAATCCTACTGTGCAAATGCATGACAATGTGATAAGTCTGAGGGGGTTAGGAGGAAGAGGGAGAAGTGCAATAGTGGGGGAGCCCTAGAGGTTGGGGCTGCTAAGTGCTATTCAGGAAGTGGCGGCTAGTGTCTAGGGGAGGAAAAGTGCACCGGACAGGAGGACTGGGTTGGGATAGTCCGGTAAAGGACGCCCGAAGGCAAGTGCTGACAAAGGAAACTGGTAGGGACTGGTGGGGGGGCGGTGGTTTGGTCCAAGTATGACTCTGAAGGGACCAGGCCCCAGTCACAGCGGCAGGTGGAGAGCTTAGCATGGCTGGCGGAGAGGGAAGGGTCAGGACAAAAAGAAGGCCTTGAGAAGTTTCTGGAACCTAAGCAGATCCGGCTCAAGTATGAGGGGGGTGGTTCCAGAAGAAGGTGCCAGCCGAAGAGAGGGATCTACCTCCCACTCTCTGCTTGGAAAAACATTTGACCTGCAGAGAGTTGGAGCCAGAGGATCGTAGAATTCTGGCTGGGCGATACTTCGGGAGGGAAAGCTGGATGTAGATAGGTCCTTGCAGTCACTGGGAGCCAGTGGAGTGATTTGGGGGCTGGAGAGATGCGGTGCCTAGGCTTGAGGCCAAGGATATGTCCTATTCTGGATTCAGTTGGAGGGGCGAAAGGAGGAAAGAGGAAGGTTTAGGAAGAGGCTGTTGCAGTAGTCAAGCCTAGAGAGAACCAAAGCTCTGGAGACATTTAGCTTCTGGTGGAAGGTGAAGAAAGATAGAGTGCCACTGGGGAAATGAAGTTGAAAAATGTACTTCTTGGCAAGGGCTGTGATGAGCGGAGAGAAGGAGAGTGTGGAGTCAAAGAAGATCCTGAGGTTTTTTGCCTCACAAGAGGGTGAGGACAAGGGGACCCAAGGAGTCTGGCCAGAGGGCATCCCAATAAGAAAGATCTCTGTCTTGCTGGCATTGAGGCAGAGATCATTGGCAGAGCACCGTGCCTGACTAACAGTCAGGCAGTCAGGTTTTAAGGTAGGAAGGGGAAGAGGAGGGGGTAGCGGAAGGCAGCTGGAAAGAGAGCTGTATGTTGTCTGCATAATACTGGAAGTGAGGAGAGTAGCTGGAAATCAGGTGGGCCAGGTAGATGTTGAAGAAACATGGCGATAGGATATAACCCTAAGTGATGCCCAGGCAGAGAGTGAGGTGGGTGAGCTAAAAGGACCCATTTGAACTTGGGAAGGTCTGTTAGACAGGAAAGAGGTAGGCCATGCCAGTGCCTTGTCTGTGATGCCCAGGGTATCACAGAAACGGTTTATGAGGAGGGAGTGGTTGACACAGTGGCGTAACTCAAAATATGGGGGCCCTCCTGTGAGCCATGCTGAGCGGGCCCCCCAACTCAGCAACAAATCACGGGTCGCGCCACACTCTGGGCCGGCCTAGATGATCACGCTTGCGCAATACGCACAAATGTGCTGTTGAGAGGGTATGCTGCACACTGCACTAGAAGAAATATATAAATATTTGTTTTAATGCAATATACAGCACACTTTCTGAGAAAAACTGCCTAAAAAGCCAGCGTGGTTGCAATGGTTTTGTAGGGTTACACCAATCCAATACAAGCAAGTCACCAACAATGCACAGGAACACAAATGCTTTGCTATTAAACAACAGTGTAGACCAGTGTTGACACATAATAACATTACAGTAAAGCATGCCAGGCCACATTTAGACATACCTAGACTGGTTGCACCAAAATGCCAGTCGAAGCAATAACACTCATCAAGAAGAGAACACCCATTCAAGCCTGCAACTCTGTGGCCTCTAACAAGGCCAAACTCTTTAAAATCTGCAAGTAACAGGTCAATACTGGTGCTGTCTTTACCTCTCCTGTTCCCTCACAGGCCCTTTGTATGGCTCTGTTCTCTCACTTCTATGCTAAAACTCAGGACATCCTGTCCTCTATCTCCTCTTCCTCTCCCTCTTCCTCTCTTGGTGCCCCTTTGGCCACCTCTACTTCACTTCCTCCTTTCTCCTCTTTCTCTCTGACAATACCTGATGAGGTTTCAAGACAAGTCTGATCTAGGAAAGTGTTGTCCAAACAGGTGTTCCCCTGCTCCTCTAGAACCATCAAGGACCATATTGACACCCTTGCTCCAGCCTTAGCCGATTTATGTGATCACTCTTTCACCACTGGAAAGTTCCCCTCTCCCCTTAAGCACTCCCTTGTGCACCCACTTCTCAAGAAGCCATCTGCCTATTCCTGCCTGCCAAACTATCGCCCAATCTCCATCACACCTTTCCTGGGCAAACTGTTGGAAAAAACTGTCCATCTCCCAGCTTACTCTCCACACTGAATCTGTTGGTTGTCTCCATGACCATCAGTCTGGCTTCAGAGCTGCAAGAGGCACAGAAACTGTACTCCTGAACACCCTTGAAGATCTGCTCTCTAACCTTGATTACAGTATTCCTTCTGTCCTGATCCTCCTTGATATTTCCTCTGCTTTCTACACGGCCAACCAAGCCTCTTCCTTCGCCTTCCTGCGAGGCAAAAAACGTTGTCGTCATCTTTGACTCCACTCTCTCTTTCTCTCCTCACATCTCGGACATCGCCAAGAAGTCCCACTACTAGCTGCTCCTCCTCAAAGGGACTCTTCCCTTTCTCACTTTCCCCCAGACGCTCACTGACTCCAGAGCCGTGGTTCTATCTGGGCTGGACTACTGCAACAGTCTCTTTCTCAACCTGCCTTCCTCTACAACTAATATAGAACAGGACTACAAGACTTATCCTTGGCCTCAAGCCCAGGGATCGTATCTCTCCAGCCCTGAAATCTCTCCACTGGCTTCCGGTTGCTGCAAGGATCAAGTTCAAGACCGTTTGCATTGTCCACAAAGCCTTCTGGGCCCGGGGCCACACAACATCCAACACTCTCTTCCAAAATACCTTCCTTCTCAAGCCCTCTGCTCAGCTACCTAAAAATCTCTAAGAGTTAGACACTTCTCCAGGCTGAGAGTGTGGGGGGGGGTAGATCCATCTCCTCTGCAGGAGCCTCCCTCTGGAAAGGCCTCCTTGCCCCTCTCAAACTTGAGCCAGACCACCTGAAGATCCATAAGCAGCTCAAAACATTCCTCTTCTCCTCTGCTTTCTCTCTCTCACTCCCCTGCTGGCCTACCTGACGTACCTGTCTGATGTACCGACTGGTTGCTTGGCTACCCTGAGAGTCTCACAGAGTCCAGATTCTTTCTTGATCAATCACCCATGCACTGCCTCTGGGCCTACCACGCACCTAGGGGCTGTAACTGTAACTGTACAGTCCCTTGTTCTCCTTGCACTACCCAGAGCCGCGCTGCACTGACTGCACTCACTCAGAGCATTGCCACCCTGTTTTCCCCTCCCCTCTCCCTTGCACTTCCCCCCTCCCTTTCCCCTTGCACTTCTCGTTCTCGCACCTACACGATCTGAATGACACAAGGCCTAGTAAGATTGTTTGTCCTGTCCTCTCTCTATCTTCACTACCTTGTCTTGTTGTGCCTAGACACATTTGTGTACGGCGTGTTATAAATGACTTAAACCATATAATTTTATAACAGATGCCCAGAAAAATATACAATGCCGCAGTAAGAAACGGCTAGTCTGGCAGCACCCAAATGCCAGTCTAGCCAGGTTATTACACTTGCCAGGAATGCTTTATCAGACATGCCCAGTTATTCAAAAAAGTCATACCAAACTACGGAATGACTAGACTGGCTGCACAAAAATGCCTCTCTAGCTACTAATACCACATATCATGCCTGCTTATCCTGGACATGGACAACCATTATGATTTGTCACACAATCCTGCCTCCCCCACACACATCCCCTCCCCCTCCAACCCCTAACCCAACCTCCAAAATCAGCCCCTTGGCCCAGAATTACCACAATGTCCATCTTCCTTGTCCCAGAGCTTACATATGAGGCTCCTTGCTAGGTGTAATGAAGAGTACAGGTAGCTAAGTCAGGCATTACCTCCATGTACCTCTACCTCATCCCAGTACTTGTGTATGAGGCAGAGTGCCTCATACACAAGTACTGGGATGAGGAAGAATAGGGCTGGGAGTAATGAAGATTACCAATAAGTAATCAAGGCATTAAACACAAGTAGTGGTGCAACACTATTGAGTTGACTGGGATTCAGCACTCCCCCCCCTCAAATGTTGGGCTATGTTGACTCGACCTGGCTGACCTTCAGAGCAGTTGCTGGACAAAACAGGAACTAGATGTTAAACAGCACTTGGGTTTCGCTGTTAACAAGAGCCCAGCAATTACTAACATAAAGCATTTCACTGCTAATACCTGCATTCAAATGCCACATTTTTTAGCCAATTGAAATCGTGATGTGGGTTTACATGGTAGGGGAGTATTTGGAAGGGTATAGAGGGATCAGGAGACCACTCCTTCTCGTAGCAGTCCATACGTGGGAGCTTTCAACCTTAAAGGAGAGAGTTAACTGCTTGTAAAATTGAAGCTGCACTAGAATAGTCTCATTAAAATGCGAAAAAAAATTAGATGCCCCCACAAAAATGCATTTGTCCCTCCCTCACCGCCCTTGAGGTTAGCGCCTCTCCCAACATCTTAAGGGTTAGCCTCCCGAAATGTAGGTTTTGTTGCATCCCTGAACACAAGCACACACACCATTCACTATATACACACATGCACACCCAGCCATCCATGCATTTAAGTGTGCACCCTTTCACCATACATACACACACACCGAGGCACCCACCCATACATTTAAGTGTGCACCCTTTCACCCTACATACACACACACCGAGACACCCACCCATACATTTAAGTGTGCACCCTTTCACCATACACTCACACACTCACATATCATGGGGTTGAGGGGAGCCCTATGACTTCAAAAAGAAATTGTTTCTTTTTGAAGTCACTCTGACTTCATTAAGAAATTATTTCTGTTAAGGTCCGACCCATAACGCAAATAATGTCGTTATGAATGTACTGTTACAGAAATAATGTCTTTATGAATGCAGAGTGAAATCAAAAACAAAAAAAAATTGTTTTTGAAAAAAAAAATTCCTTTTTTTCTCCAAGTGGGGCCCCCTCCCAGGTAATGTGCTGGTGCATCCGCCCCCCCCCACCCCAGACCGCAGATGGCTATGGGGGCACCAGTTACACCAGTGGGTTGAGGAGAGATTTGGGAGAATCAGAACAAAAGGAGAGTTAGAGTACAGATTAGAGAGTAGGTCTTCTTGGGTATTCAGGAGAGCAGTTTCCATGCCTCTGGATGCCCTGAAACCAGACTGGAGGTCATGGAGGCAGCCAGCCATTTCAGAGTGAATGGTCAGTTAGAGGATGACCACCTTCTCCATGAGTAAGCCCAAGAAAGGGGTGATAGAGATAGGTCAATAGTTTACCGGGCACGAGGGATCAGCTGATGGCTTTGTTAGGAGACAGTGGACAAGGAAGTACTTGAAGGGTTGAGGGAAAGAGCCTGTAGCAAAAGAGTGATTGCAGAGGTCAGCCAAGACAGGGGCGAGAATTTCGATTTTGTTCTTGATGGTTCTGGAGGAGCAGGGTAGCACCTGTTTAAAGGAGACCTTCATAAAATGGACAACTCTACTTTACTTTACTTTATATATTTATATGACGCTGGAGCCCACAGGCATCAGGGCGCATTCCTAAAAGCGTGTGGAGAGCCAGAATAGGGCAGAGAGGATGGGAAGACGGGTGATTCAAATAGGACGGTTTTCAATTGTTTCCTGAAAAGCAGAGGATTTTGAGTGGCACGCAGATTAAGTGGGAGGTCGTTCCATACCATTACAGCCTGGACTGAAAAATCATGTCCATAACCTCTCACCCGCTTGCTCTTAAGACAGACCAGGCACATGGTATTCATAGGCAGGGTTTTTCTCGTGTATGCCTGTGTGGAGATACCATCCTTGATGTACTGAGGTGCTTGTCCATATATACAGTTATGGACATTATTGAGAATTTTAAAGCAAATTCTGGACTTAACTGGGAGTCAGTGAAGCTTCCACTTACACACTGAGTTGTGCTCATATCTTGGCACACCTGTGACAATCCGAACAGCATGGTTCTGTAAAATGTGAAATTTTTCCAAACATCGTTTGTTTGCCCCTCCCACAAAGGCACTACAATAATCAATCCTGGGCATTACGATAGCTCGGAAAAGTGTGGAGCAGTTAGAAACATATGGATTGACCAGTCTCAGCAATCTGAGGTGATATTGGGTTTTGCATATGATGCTATTAACATGAACATCCATATTTATTGAGGAGTCCAAAGTGACTCCTAATGTTTTAACCTTTTCACAGGTTGTGATACAATGGCCTTCAATGGCAAAACCAGTATATGAATTATGCAGTTTGGCACATGCCTGAGGGGAGCCAAAAACCAAGAGCTCGGTTTTGTCTCTGGTCTGGCACATGCCATTAGTTGCCATCCTGTTCTGAATTGTACCATAAATGATGCAGATTTTCTCTGTGTCCTTTGCATAATTCCCATTCAGCTCCATGAGGAGCTGGGTGTCGTTTTTGTGAACTGAACTCTTAGTTTTTCAAGCAGGCGACATAGCGAGCGGCAGAAAACATAAACAGGGCTGAGGAAATACAGGTGCCCTGCGGGACTCCACATTCAAGCAATTCCGGTCCAGAAAACACCTCACCCCAAACAATTATAGACAGCCTGTTGCTCAGAAATTATCTAATCTAGCAAATTGCCTCTTCAGAGCAGTTACCTATGCATGATAGTCTCTCTAGTAGTTTATTGTGATCTACAAGGTCGAAAGCTGCTGATAGGTCTAAAAGCATCAACAGCCCGACTTTTTCTTGTCTTTAGTTTTAAGCATTTCAGTTTGAAGGTCTAATAGAGCGCTCTCCATGCCGTGAGAGGATTTAAAACCTGATTGTCTACAATGAAGTATTTCAACGTCTTCCAAGTGTTTTTGGAGTTGCAAGGTGGCTATTTTGTCAACAAGAAACATTAGTTATGGACCTATAGTTAGAATAGCATTTGTGATCCGGGACAGTCTTCTTAATGAGTGGCATGACTTATATACATTTTATTAATGTGGCAGGGATTTCCCTTTTCTTGAAAGTAGCGTTAAGAAATCTAACAAAAAAGGGCACGAAGATATCACTGTTATCCAAGATAACTTTTGATGGAAGAGTTTCACCAAGGCAAGCTGTAGGTCTCATTTTGTTCAAAGTTTTAAACACATAACATCCTTATTTTGTGTTTGGTCCATATAGGTTGAATTGTCCAACTTGAACCCAGACAATGGGTCCTTTAAGACGAGGTAACAGTATCTGAGATGGATGGGGATGCAGATCTTACACATACATCAATAATCAGACCGACTCAAGAAGTTGTCAAAATTTAATTTGTCTTAATAACAAGTCTTTAAAACTGGGAGTACAATAGACATCCATGGACGCTGCACAGAATTAGCTTGACATAATTCATAAAAAACAGTGCCTTTATACTAACTATTTGTCATGAGTGACGTCAGGATACATGACAAAATAAGAAAAACTACTAGGGGTTGTGGTTGGTCAACGGGGAACATCTACACATATACTTTCTATGGGCTAGAAGGATGTGATTGGAACTCTAGGGTCAGGTAGGCAACCGAGCCCATCCCAAGTGCAAGTCATCTTCTGTGTCACAAACATTTACAACACACTATTGGCTTATCAAACTATAGGGCTCATTAATAAGTGGTCCTCTACAATTGGTTGGCATGCTTGTACCCTTCTGGAAGATTCCACATGCTAGCAGCACACAACTCGGACTCCAGGTGCTGAGGAGTTTGGCCTGCTCATGGCTCCCCACCCAATTAGCCCAACATCCATCATCAGCTTGGCATTCTATTAAACCCTTTGAACCTGGCCTTGCAGAGGCTGACTGCACCTGGGAATTAAAGGGAGTGAAGCATGGTCTTATCTTCTGGTCTCGATGTAGCTCGACCAAAGGTTTATTCTCATCTGATCATGTGACAGGAGACCACGTTTCCAAGCTCTTCGTTGTATTTTAATAACATTAAATGAAGAAATGTTGACACCCTCGATGGTTTTCATTATGACACCTCAAACGGAAGCTGAGCTTGCTTCTCACGTTTTTGTATCTTCTTGAGTACATGGCTAGGCTCTCGGCAGCCCCAACACTTGACACTGGGCCAGGCAAGACTTTCTGTAATCTTCCTTAGCCATCATAAATTATTCTGCTGCGCCACAGTTCCAATTCTTACATTCATGGGGTCCTAGTTTGCTAAAGTGCGTTTGTGGAACACCCAGATTGTATATATTCCTATGTATATAGATTGTCACATCGGCACAATCTATTCTCTACATAGCCAGACCCATGATTACTTTGTCTACTTGCGTTGCTGCCTCTGTACAATTGCAAACTGGTTTTGCATGCTGTTCGGTGCCTCTCCGCACATGCAATCTTCATTTCAAGGGTGAAAAGTTACATACTTCATTATTTTGCCATAAGATTCTATAGGGTCTATATCCTTACTTCATTGACATCTCTTCTGGGTGTGTCATTTTCTGCTTCATGTGACATCACCAGTCTTCTCTTTCATTCATTTTCACACTTCTTCTGGAACTTCCTTCAGAAGATCATCATTTCTTCATGGATATATATATATATATATATATATATATATATATATATATATATATATATATATAGGGTTTTATCAATGGATACCTTGTTTCTAGGACTTTTCTTCGTATGCACATGTCACAATCTCTGGCTGCCAACATATAGGCAAAAAAGGGGCGGAACTTCTGGTAGAGGTACTTGGCTCCTCCTCTACACTCCCCCCTCTGGGCGATTAATCGACCACTCTCCCATTAGTCTTCACATCTAGACATCCTTGTCTGAAGAAATGTTTCTTTGGAGTCCATATCTTTATTACTCTTTTCAGGCATCCTGCTGACTTCCCATGTTCATCAATACTCCAGATCATATGACTGCACTGTGCATTGGGACTGCAGTAAATCCATCTTCCCACATACTTCTTGTGGTTTCTTGGATACAGGAATTTTGTTCCCTCAGGTGCGTGAATACTGGCCTTTACATAGTCTCTGATTTTTTCATCTGTCAGCTCTTAGGTTTGAATCCAGACTGAACATCAATAATGACCTTCATTCCTGTCGCTTTCTTGGCAGCCTTTTTGCACTGCACGATTATAAAGCTAACCACATAGAATGTAAACATGATCATCACTAACAGGGCTCCAAGGAACTTGAACATGTTTGCCATCCATTGTGGAACCCATGAAAAGATTGACGCAAACCAGCAGTCATCAGCAATATCTTCCATCTTAACATGCAAGTTTGTCAACATTGTTATGCCCTCTGTCAAGTTGCCATTCTCGTTATCATGAGAAGGCATGAATGTGTAACTTGATTCTCCGATTTTAGCACAAACACCTCCATCCATAGCTGTAATCATGACCAGAACATATCTATTCTGAAGAGTCGTAAGTCGTATGACTCTCAGCTCTTCCTTAATAGCATTGAATCCCTTTATCGTAGTATTGATCATCTGCAAAAGCTTATTTGTAACCAGTTGGTATTCACCATCGTCTGGATTACCGACATGAATATAATAGTAAAAACTGAAGCAGTCTTGCTGAATAGTCTGTGTTCATATGGAATAACATCAAAAGCTTCCATTGACTTAGCTGAGAAAAAATGTTCCCACTTCAATCGATTAAGGTGTTCAAGAGATCTCTTCTTTCTCAGGTGAGCATCTTCTTTTGGAAACTCACCAATGTCCAGGTCACTCTTTCGAATCACTAATGCTGGAACATGCATAATCACCATGGAACATAGTCCTCCCCAATCTCTGGGCAGCTTCATATATGCTCTGGACCCGCAGGCCCAGTAGTGGTCCATTATCACTACTGTCCCATCCTTCATTCCTGGCACATCAAAAATTCACCCATGTTGTTGATTTTTTTCTAACTTTTCTTGGGGCATTATTTATTTCTGAAGCACAGTTCTGCACTGGCCAAAGGCACTATCTGCAACGGGCCTCCTCTGTCTTCGACCCACGTCATCAACTTCGGAAGCCTCAGCCAGAGAGGTTTGCATCCCTTTCCACATAGTCTATAACTGGGTTATTATGTCCAGTTACTGCCACAGCTCTGCATACAACTATGGCTTCTTCCCAGCTATCTGGCGAAAGTACTGTTCCCCAGATCTGCAGCTGTCCTCTTTCGTTGCATCTTTGTATTTCTTAATCAGTCTTTCCTTGGCAATTGAGCTTTTTATTTATCTTCCATTGGATTCCTGCTCCTTTCATGCCTGGCTGTTCATATCTTATCACAGGATCTCTGGTGTGTGCTCTTGCTCTTGTCTTTAAATCTTGAATATAGTCAGCTTCTTCTGGTGCTGTCCCTTCAGTTGCCCAGACCAAAGATGCTGGAATTGGCATCTTGTATGGCAGAGTGCAAGATGAGTTAAGCAATGGGCTGTTTGGATATCTATCTCTATATATATGAATATCTTAGATTTACCCATAGCATAAGGTAAGAGAGCAAAAACATAGCAATCCTCCTCAGAGGTATCTTTCCTACCTCTTTCATGTGTTGATACCACATGTTGTTCCCCAAATGTGCTGTGTTGTTGTAGTGATACACGAAATTGCAACCTTGCCAATCAGGGCTTTAGATGACAGCATTAGCCGCTGAAAGCCAATAGTGTATTCAAAGTATGTGCTAAAAATGCTGACAGTAGTCTGTTGTAGCACTTCCATTATGCAGTAGTGAGCTACAAGGAATATGCAGGCCTAGTATGAGTGATAGGTCACATTATGCATTGTTGATAGACAGGCAGGGAGAGGGCCCTAGCTCTGTAGCTAATGGACATTTTTGGAGTGTTTGGAACATTATGGCACCTATATAGCGCTTAGATAGCCAGTCTTAAGCGCTATAAACACTAAGCTATGAGTGCATGCCTTTTAGAGCTTGCAGATGGGGTTAATACATCCCTGCTTCCCTTAGAATATTCAGCCTCACTAACGGTAGCCCTGGCCCCAAGCTAATCTTCCTTTTCTCTGGGAAGGCACTGATAAGACATTCCTGAGCTTTCGCAGATGGGAGCCAGGGTGGGGCTCAGACGGAGCAGTGGAAATTAACAGAGTTGGGTTTTTTCCATGAGCCAGCCTATATTTTGCACAGGGAAAGTTCTGGAACTGTGCGTCATGGACGGGCAGCACGAGATTATAAAATATCCATGCTCCCATGACTCGGGGGGAGATCGTCCTGTGGACTTGATTCGTGCAGAAACAAGTGCCCGGAATTGGCTCTGACGGCGTCCTGCAGCACTGTTTCTCTGAGCGGGGCTTGTTTAGAGCTAGCTTATGAGAGCCCAGGGTCTCCCAGTGCTGATTAAAGGGACGTAAGACTGTGTTTCTCTATGCTTCTCTATATTTCTCTATGTTTATCTAAGTTCCATGTTTCACTATATTTTGCATTTCTCTAAATTTCAGGCTTTGTAATATTCTCTAACTTGAATCCCAAATGTATATGAAATTCACTGCTTAGAATAAATATGCTAAAACTTTGAAAGTGTCATTTGTCACTAGCATGAGATCACTGCTCAGCACAACAGAACCTGTATTTTGGGCTGAATTGGGTATTTTTTGCTCTCAAAGGGCTGGCCCCGAGGAAGATTTTGCCCAGATCACGACATTTGGTGGCAGCTTTGTGGGATTTGTGAAGAGCAGTGCCGTGCTGTGACATGACAAATTGTGTGAGAGAACACAGTGTAGAGTGGGGAGCAGGCTGTCGCATTTCCTTGGTGGTCTCACTGCAGCTCTGAGACTTCAAAAGGCAGCAATGTTGTGTCGGCTTGCCGTGGCCGATAGCTTGTGTGGTTAAGACTCCCTTCAGTAAATCAGTCGTGACTGACTTATTGCTTGGGATGGAGCCAGGGAGTACAAGGCGATAAACAAGCGGGAAATGGCTTTGTTTAAAGCACTCCGATGAATGGTCAAGAAAGATGTATGCTCAATTAGAAAAGAATGTTATCATGCGGTTTCCCCAGTTTAAAGTTGTAACTTGAAATGCATAGTGAGACGGAGTTCTCATCTCTATTCTGTCATGAGGGCAGGGAAAAATAATTGCAAGGATTTGACATGCAAATTGTGAATAGTGATTTAACCATTGACTCAGCCCCAGTGTGCTAGCGAGTGGGGGCTGTAATGTTCGGAGGCGAAGGTTCGCTTTTTTGATGTATGCTTTTGAAGTGTTGGCATTCCTGAAAAATAACGAGGGGAATAATGCCATGCTTAGAAGAAAGAGTAACATCTGTGCTGAGAGCCTAAAGGGTTTGTTTTTTTCTTTTGGCAACTGTAAATTCCATGTGCTAGTGGTGGCGAATTCTGTTTTAAAGGAAACACACTAAAATGGTTATATTGCATTTTAAGCTGTGCCATGCTTATAATGGGTGAGAGACTCACTTAAAAAAAGAAAGTGAGTAATGTTATTTGGATTTTCGATTTTTGTGTATTGATTTGAAATTGCAGAATCAGTTTGCAATGGTTTGGGGGGAAGAAACAATTTATATTTTTCTAAATTGCCCCTGGAGTATTTTTGACTGTTCCCACGCTATGCCATGGATTTGTGCTGTTGCCTTATAAGTGATGTATGATTTGGAAATAGTGTCCTGTTGACTGTGGTACATGGTGAAAAATGTTGTTGACACATTTAACAGCCCACAAGCAATATAGAGTGTGGGTTGCTTATGCAGGAAAACAGTGCAGAGAGCTGCACTAAACATGGCATTTTTATTTTTTAAATGCACTGAAATAAGTGGTTATATTTTGGCAATGGTACAACAGAATGAAAAATCTGTGTGTGATAAGATAGCACAAAGATTTAGTGGGTTGTGGGTTCATTTGAAAAATCGCACTGTGAATTGGAGTGAATTTGTGAAGCTAAACTACAAGGTTACGAGGAAGAAGAAGAAGAAAAAAAACGTATGCTTTTAAATGAGACATTAATCAGTTTAAAACAGGCAAAAAGACGCTTTGACATTTTGCAAAATTACATGGAGTAGAATCTGATGACAAGAGAAAGTGCATCTTTTGAAGATAAGAGTCTTGCTGTGTGTGCAGAGCTTGTGCCTTGAAGCTGTCTTGGGCGAGGTGCGCGAAAGGAAGGCAGACAAAAGCAGAATACTGCACTCCTGTGAAATGGTGCTTCAGATATGAGGGCTTTTCTGAGTTGCTGGACAAAAACAGTGCAAGAGAGTTAATCTGGATGAACTGTCTGAAACGAGTGCTTTCCATTGAAGCCGCCACAGTGTAAGAGTTATAGGCAAAGAGATAAGCTTGCTGCGTGCTCATGGCGCTGCCAGGTGCACACGAAAGATAAACAATGACATTCCTGCATTCCTGAGGAAGGGGGTGCAAAGACAGAGAGCTGTTCAGAAGTAAAGAATTTGCCCAGTAACACTGTGGTAGGAAAACAAACGCTGCATGCAGGATGGCAGACGGGCACATCACATCTGAACATTTGGGGAACCTATGCATCTGTGAATGGGCCAAGAAAAGACAGCTGCCCATTCCAACAGACATTGCTGTGCAAGCTGCATTCCCATGCACCATGTGATGTGAACTGAAGTAAAGCGCTGTGCACTGGAGAAGAAACCTCTAGGCGCTTTGAGAAGAGAAAATACACATCTGGCAAAACTGCAAGCTACATTGCCAGGGATGGAGTAGCTGACAAAGACATTATGGCATTCCAGATGGAAGCAAAACTGACAAAAGTGCTTAGCCGTTTTGCAAGAGACAACATGCAGAGCGGGGCTTTGGAGTACAACATGAACACTGCACATTAGCCATGATCCAGAAGCCTCACGGCTTAGTGCAAGAATGAATGATTTGTTGAAGCAACAAAAGAAACTGACTTAGACTATTGCACTCAAAAAGGGGTAGTCCAAGAAACAGCAAACCCCCTTTGAAAAAATGACAAGTTAAAAAACCAGAGGCTTGAAAGACACTAGCTGTATGGAGAAATAAACAAAGCTGCTTGTACAACTGCAGGCGGTATTGGACTGAAGGACTTTACCTTTGAAAAATGGAGTGATGCCAGCAGGGCAAACTAAATCAAGATCATGAGACACTGGAAGCAAGTTGGCGCCTGGCATTTGTGATCGCTTTGGTGAAAAAGAAAAGCATTGTGCGACCTGGGTACTTATTATATGGCTTTTGTAAAAGCACAGATCAGTCTGAGGTACCATTGACCAACTATGATTGCATTGCACAAATGAGTTTGTGATTAGGCAGTTACACCCCGTATGGTTGAGTGTAAATAAGCCCCCAGAAACATGCAGAAGGGTGATAAATAATTGCAGTAGCAATGATAAAGTGTGTAGTTACCTGATGAGACTTTTTGAAAATGGGGGTGGTATTATGGGAAGGGGTGGATAACGCTGATATTGTACTTTTGATGAAATCCTAACATTTCTGTTTGTATTTTGCCTAGGCAAAAAAGACAAGGCATTTCACAATAACAGAAATAGATGTGTGCAGTTTGTGGGTGACACTGATCTCAGAGAATATGCGAGTTACTGATATGCGAGTCAACTTTAAACGTGCCCTGCACCGCACTCAATGCTGCTGCAACCTGCGAAGGGTGTCCAACAGAGTATTAACTTTTGCTGAACTGGCACGGTGCAGACTTGGCTAATTATCAAATATTTGATGCTACACATTCAAATGATTCAGTTGCTGGAAATAACTTAATTGACATGGCTTGCCCTTTCTTGTTTAAAGGACTATGGACAATGAGTTGTGGACTGTAACATCATGCACCACAAACAGCTGTGTGACACAGCAATTGAATGCTAACACATTGAAAAATGGTTTTTAAATGCACTGTTGAGATGAATCTGAAAAAACGAAATGGTTTTGCTCTTCCAACTGAATTGCTTTAACCAGAGATGTTTTGCTTTTTGAAAAAAAAAAAAAAAACTTCTACGTTGCACGTAGGCAGGAAAATGATTTATGAACTGTTGGGGCAGCAGAATTATACAAGCAGGAGCGTAATTTATTTTTGAGATAAGATGAGTGCGCACATCAAAGTCACCTGTGCGTAGGTTAACATTCTTAATTGAAGTAATGCTGCCAAGTGTGTGAGCTCTAATTTGAGATGGTAACTTTTGAAACACTGGATACTTTTACAGCCAGCTTAAGGCAGGTAAATGAAACCATGACTGACTTGATGTTTGATTTTATGACACATAGTGTGTGACACGGTTTTTGTTAAACCAACCAGTTTCATGTTTTTGTGGGGACAGCTGTCTCCAGCACACTAATGCAAAGTCACCTTTTGATTATAGACATTTGGAATAATTCTTTGGAAAAGCGCTACAAATGAGTATCCACATGGAATTGCTAGCGTACTGGCCTGGCACATTGTCAGACATCTTTTGTCACTGACTCATATGACTGGTGTCTATGAAGTCATAGGCCCAAATGTTTCAGTGAATGGATACAACGATTTGTTTCAATTTGTTTAATGTGATGTTTTTCTGACCAAGAACTGCAGCGAGTGCTCTCGCCAAGATTTTATGGACTATAACTTGACTAAATGCATTTTACACAATGGTGTGATGAAACAGCCACTGCCGGATAGTAGTATGGTGTTTGTGGCTAAAAACTAATATTGTATATGGTAGATATCCCACTTGAAGAAGGGTATTCTCCAAGTCACAATAGGTAGACACTGTGAACGTGTTAGATTTTCCAGTATTAAGCAACATGTAAATTGTAGGCTGGTAATGCACACCTCCATTATTACAGTGATACACTTAGACATAGATTTATCATGAGGCAATGTTTCCTTAGTACTACCAAGCTGCTACAAATGGAGTCCATTTCTATGGCCCATCACTAGAGTGCGCGTAGCTAGGGAGCTAGATTCATTAATTGCAGGAGCTTTATATGCTTGTGACATAGAAACTGTGCACAATAAGCTAGCCACTATGGGTTCTGATGCCAGCTCTGCTATAGAACTTCTAGCCTAGTGGGGTTCATTGATACGCCCAACACTGCTACAAGTATTGACAACCTCTGAAGATGGCAGAATTTTAGGTATGAAGACATTTTTTCTGCCATAGGGCAGGTCAACAAGACTGCTAAATACACACGATGCATTGTATGGCAAACATTGTTTAATCAGCAGGTGTTGGCTTTTTACTGAGTGGGGGCGACCATCCTCCACACCCTGGCACGCAGAGCTACAGTTACCAGCATACATATGGATGAAATTGCTTGCTTTTGATTGCATGAATAACACATGCCATGCTTGATGTAAATTAGTAGAATTGTTTTTATTTAGATAACCTGGTGCCCATGGGTTCACCTTGTTCACGAAATTAGATGGTTTCTGGTTGGGTTCCACATACATGGGGGAAGTGTCTAGTCACACAGCCCATAGTCACGCTTGAATGCCCTGGGATCAGGGGGAGGTAGGCCCTTAGAGTGAAAGGCTGCCAGGTTTTAGAATTGGTAACCATACATAAATGCAATAGTGCATTGTAGATTAGACTACACCGGATTGCCTTGACATTTTAACTGCATGCTGCTTTTTAACTGACAATCAGTTATACAAAATTGATTTAGGTATTTTTTGTGTAGGCCAGGTTTTGGCTAGAGTAAATGTCCATGTTCACTTTGTGTAGGTATTTTTTGTGTAGGCCAGGTTTTGGCAAGGGTATATGTCACTGTTCACTTTGTGTACATTTTTGTTTAGGTAGTGTTTTACCTTGCATGCCACGCTAATTAACCGCTAGAAGGTAGTTTGCTTAAACCTCTTGCAAAGCCCCAAGGTCTTTATCACTGCACTAAATACTATATTGATAGGTATTAGTCAGCATTTGTCGCACACACGTTGAATAGGGGTGGAATGTAGTGATACACGAAATTGCAACCTTGCCAATCAGGGCTTTAGATGACAGCATTAGCCGCTGAAAGCCAATAGTGTATTCAAAGTATGTGCTAAAAATGCTGACAGTAGTCTGTTGTAGCACTTCCATTATGCAGTAGTGAGCTACAAGGAATATGCAGGCCTAGTATGAGTGATAGGTCACATTATGCATTGTTGATAGACAGGCAGGGAGAGGGCCCTAGCTCTGTAGCTAATGGACATTTTTGGAGTGTTTGGAACATTATGGCACCTATATAGCGCTTAGATAGCCAGTCTTAAGCGCTATAAACACTAAGCTATGAGTGCATGCCTTTTAGAGCTTGCAGATGGGGTTAATACATCCCTGCTTCCCTTAGAATATTCAGCCTCACTAACGGTAGCCCTGGCCCCAAGCTAATCTTCCTTTTCTCTGGGAAGGCACTGATAAGACATTCCTGAGCTTTCGCAGATGGGAGCCAGGGTGGGGCTCAGACGGAGCAGTGGAAATTAACAGAGTTGGGTTTTTTCCATGAGCCAGCCTATATTTTGCACAGGGAAAGTTCTGGAACTGTGCGTCATGGACGGGCAGCACGAGATTATAAAATATCCATGCTCCCATGACTCGGGGGGAGATCGTCCTGTGGACTTGATTCGTGCAGAAACAAGTGCCCGGAATTGGCTCTGACGGCGTCCTGCAGCACTGTTTCTCTGAGCGGGGCTTGTTTAGAGCTAGCTTATGAGAGCCCAGGGTCTCCCAGTGCTGATTAAAGGGACGTAAGACTGTGTTTCTCTATGCTTCTCTATATTTCTCTATGTTTATCTAAGTTCCATGTTTCACTATATTTTGCATTTCTCTAAATTTCAGGCTTTGTAATATTCTCTAACTTGAATCCCAAATGTAGATGAAATTCACTGCTTAGAATAAATATGCTAAAACATTGAAAGTGTCATTTGTCACTAGCATGAGATCACTGCTCAGCACAATAGAACCTGTATTTTGGGCTGAATTGGGTATTTTTTGCTCTCAAAGGGCTGGCCCCGAGGAAGATTTTGCCCAGATCACGACAGTTGTCTAAATAATCATTTAACTCATAATCATCTTCCCTTGCACTCCTCTTGGGTCTCTTTCTTGCCAGGTGAGCTCTCATAAGCATATCATTGAATACATCAGTATACATTTTTCCTACAGGAGGATTCATAGGGCCACCTGTCAGAGAAATGGGTGGCCTTACATGTGTCACTGGTGTAGGAATTATCACAGATGGCCTCGGCTTTCTTACAACCTCTAATTCTGTATAGGTCACTGGAGTGGGGAGAATCAAAGGGACTTCTATCCTTCTATCCTTTTAGAACCAACAAGGTATGCAGCGTGAATCACCAAAAATAGAAAGACAATAACCGATGCTGCGCATATATAAATTATGCACCACTACATGAAGCCCCACCAATGATGTCTCTCCATACGTCGTTGAGTCTTCTCACTTTCTGGAACTGCATCATGCTCAATTAATCTCATTGTGCCTGTGTATGTGTTTTTTAAGGAAAGAAAACAACTTTTTAATCAGGCAGACTCGCTAAATGCTCAGGTAGCTGCCAAATCTGCTCGATTATTGCTGCCAATAATCTTCTAATCGCAGGGCCATTTTTAGGATCCTGCACAAATGTGCACACATCAGTACTGCACCCAACAAGAGCAGGATAAGCTCTGAGTTTAAAAATGAAAACAGCAAGAAGGAGTATATAGACATCAACATCAGACAGGACCATTTGTCTGTCCAAAAAGAAACTCTGTGAGAAACGAATCCAGGAGCTGCTCCCTTTTCCAATCATCAAAAAGGAAGTCTAAATCAGGCATTTTTCATTATTTCAGGGCTTTCAAAGATCAAATTTCAGAGAATTCCTGTGGCTCAAGAACAGTAACTTTCTCACTTCCTTCTTCCTCGTCATCGATCAAGTCTGCATTTGCTGAACTACTTTTTCTTGACTTGCTTCCAAATCAGCTGGGGGTGCATCGGTTTCACCAGCATATGGCTTCATATCATTCAGGTGAATCCAGGCACGTCTCACTTGAATTTTTACTGCAGATGGAGTAATGTCCCCCACAATTGCGGATCAATATGATATCTCCACTAAATAATTAAGGAATAGGTAGTTCTTGTGATCCGGTTACTAAATGGTCTTCATCTGTGTCCTGACACTGACTCCACTTACGCCTGAGTTGATCTGAAATGATAGAGATATTAGCGGTCATACGTGTTAAGTATGCATGTTGTTCATTTCCTAGCAAATCTGAAGTTGTCTGGGCATCACTCCTAGTCCTCGCTGGAGGAGTCAGAGGAGTTCTCATTTGCCTCCCTGTTACTAATTCATGGGGTTTGTGGTGGTGGTCTGACCCGGGCTGATTTCTCAATGAAAATAATGCACGGTACAAACAATACATCCACCCCTTCTTCAGTGTCAATTTCAACTTGGCGATCCTCTCTTTGAGAAGGCTGTTGAGTCTCTCACATAATCCTTTCGCTTGCAGGTGATAAGCAGAAGAAAACCTATGTTTAATACTAAGCAATAGGCTAATTTGCTCGATCCCCTCATTGACAAAATGGGACCCATTTTCAGATCTTAGCACCGCACACACTCCCCATCTAGGAAATACTTCTCGGACTAAGAACTTCACAGGGCAAGTGGCATCAGGCTGTGTGCATGGACCAGCTTCAATCCATCTCGAAAAGGGGAACACTACCACTATCATATACCTATATCCACTACATACCTGATGCATGTCAACATAGTCAATACTTGAATGCTGAAAAGGACCATTCAGTCGATTAATTACTCCTCTAATTGTTCTCAATGTGTGCCCAGCAGTAAACTTTTGACATACGATGCAATTCACTACATAAAATGCGAAGTGTTCTAACACGTTCGGTATGAACCAGTCTTCTGCAATAGCTGCATCGAGACTCTCCCTAGTTACATGCAGATCGTAGGGTAGCTGCTCTAACACTACCCTTAATAGGGCTGCAAGCATCACTGCTTTTCCAGTGCTGTCCTGTCACCATGATGCCTCAGAGAGGGATAGAGAACCCCCCCTCCATGTCCATAGCTCGTTTTCTTCACGTGGAGCACTACCTTGAATGTTCTTGACAGATGATTAAATCCTTCATTTAAAATGATAATTGTGACCACTTTTTCTTTCACATCAGGAGTAGCAAAACTAGAAATATCCAGAGAATATGCAACCCTTTTGGCCTCTTCATCTGTGGCTTAGTTTCTGCTTGAAATAAAGTTAGTTCTCTTAGTATGTGCTGCACACTTAACTATTGCAATGGCTACCGGGAGTTGTAGTGCATTAATAAGCCTAATCTAAATTTAAGTCTAATAATGCAGCGTGTTGCACTAGAGTGCCATCCGCTCGGAGGTAGCCCCTCCATTTCCAATGTGCTAACCCTGCGTGTATGGTTGACATCACATAGGGAGAGTCACTGTACACCATCGTTTAATGCCCTGTGTGTCATGGTCATAAAGTCAGGGGCACAAGCATGCAGGGGTCGCATGCACAGGAGACCTTGATGGACATTGTCCTGGCGCCTTCGGCACCAGGCTCATGAACAAAAGTAAACAAGAACATCCATTTAACACCAAAAAGCTTTTATTATGGACATAGAACTTCAGATGCATTAACCTTCAACATTCCATCCATTAAGCAGATGCATTCACCTTGAACATTCCATCCATTAAGCAGCCCCAAGTGTATTCTTGGGTGTGGCTGCTAATGGATTGCCTTTGCACATGCTCACTTTCTAGGAGTGGCAGGGTGTGGCTGGTAAGCCGGCCCTAATGGGCGTGCCCACGATCACAGCTATATTAGCTGCCCCGATCCTCAAGACAGACGCTTTGCGTTATTCTGTACTTTCAAGCAGCGTAACGCTCACCGTCTCCTGAGGTCAGACTTACCTTTGAAGATCCTGCTTCCTGGACATCCTGCTTCCTGCCAGCATACTTACCACTAGGAGAAGCTGTTCTTTCCTGTACATCTCTTCGGCAAACCGAGTATTCATCTTTACACTTTCCGGAACGCTGATATCTTCATCTTGGCAACGCAGCACGACACGCTCCATCGTCGACAGCAGCGCCTGCAGGGAAAAACAGAAGACAAGGTTAGACATCGAAAAAACAGTCAGTTTAAGGTTACGCTTCGCCATACTTCGCGCTTTTCCTTACCATCACTTACCTGCTGTCGAACATTTCGGTAGCATCTATCTTCCATCCGGCCGCGTCTCGCGTCTCACAGCTGCATTGAGGCTGCATTTCCATCTAAGGGAAGAAAACAGAAGGCACACATTATTGCGGGCATAAATAGGAGCAACATATAAAGACATTAAACAGAACAGAAAGAATCACAAGAGCTCAATAAAGGCTTACCAATTATAAGGAGAAGCATAGTCACAGCTGGACTTGACTAATCCTTAGCAGGGATCAGTGAAGGAACTAGATCCCATTCAACACGCCCCTGCCAGAAGTAGGAGGATGGAGAGCTTATCTTCCATAATTCACAGGTGAGCTTTAAGGCCGGCATATGCTCACAGAAACCGTACTTTGGGGAGAAGGGTTCGAAAGGTACAACAATCACAGATCGGCGCACTCAGACACTCTTATCTCCACACAGGAGCAGTATCACCACGTAACACTGCTCACAGCTTTTCTACTGAGGGATAGGCCTGAAGGGGGTGATTCAAGTTCAGGGAGGGCTGCAGCCATGCCCCAATGCCTCGGCAGAGACCAGGTGAGCGTACCACTGTGTGATTCTTGAGTGCAACAATAATCGCAAACAATTCTGCAGCCTGTGCTGAAAAATGAGATGGTAGTCTTGCACTTCTTTACTACTTCAAATTCCCCATTAGCAGCTGAACCTGAATGCCTTTCTCCATCAGTTTGATCAATGTTTGTAGACCTAGTCAATAAACAAAACCTCCCCCCTTGCTAGAGCATTCTCCTTTACCCCCAGGATTTCATCATAAAACTCCTCATAATTTCGAGCAATCATGGACATGCTCATCCTCTGTCACAGGTTCGGCTACAAATGTGGCAGGGTTCACTATTTTACATCGGACTATTTTGATTGCGGGGTTCGATATAACTACGTCGTATGCAGAAGCCCTCTGAGACATCAGTGTACGCTTAGGTTTCTGCAGAACAGCAACCAAAGCATGATCAACAAATAAAGTCATAGAACACCCCATCACGATTTTACTTTACTTTAAATAATTTATAATGCGCAACCATGGACCCTTAGGCGTTAGGGCGCGTACAAAGCCAAAGAAACATAGAACACAAAATTGGGGTGCGCCCTACTGAACTAACTCTAACAGCAGATTTCTCAATGGCGAACACGGCTTCTGCCAGCGATTGTTCGCGAGGGAAGTGTCCGCTCATAACTGGAGCTAAAATCCCACTAAAATATGCTAAGGGTTTATACCCAAGTGTGGTTCTCTGTGTAAGCACTGTTTTCCTAGCTGTTCCATTCGTATGTGAGAACAAAAAGAACTCCACAGAATAATTTGGAATTCCTAAAACTGGAGCTCCGCATATTGCTTTTTTCAACTCCTCAAATCCTTCTTCCGTTACCTCAGACCATTCCATTTTCTCATTGTTCACTTAGGCTTTCTGTAAAGCTTGTAAAAGAGGTTTATTTAAAGCTTGTAAAAGAGGTTTCATATATGAACTATAATCAAATACCCATGCTCTAACATAGTTACACAATCCCAAAAACTGCTGCATTTGCTTTATCGCCTCAGCTCTTTCAGGTGTAACATTCTTTCCCTCATGTGAAATCAACTGACCTATGTACAATACCTATTTCTGGCAATATTGTAGCTTCTCCTTGTCCACTTTTTTTCCTTTGTCTGCCATAATAGTCATCAATCAAATTGAATCTTGTCTACACTCATCTTTTGTTGTGCTATAAACTAAAATATCATCTACGTACTGCAGCACAACACTTGGCAAATCAATATTGCCATCTGCAGGACCCTATTAAAGATTGATGGGGACTCGCAGTACGCCTGTGGCAAACAAGTACTTTTCAGCTTAGTCTGGCAGAACGTAAATGACGTAAGGTCTTGAGAGTCCTTATGCAACAGGATTTTGAAAAACACATTTTTCAAGTCAATCACCGTGAAATATTACATAATATCGTTGCAGGATTTCAGAACTAAAGGAAACCCTGCCTCTACAATCTGGTTAATCGGCCTCATGTCCTGAATTAAATGCCACTACCCCCTTTGGTTTTTTCACAGGATACACCGCTGTATTACATGGTGACTCTGATGTCACCAAAATGCCTTGTTCCATCATAGCTGATATAGTCTTAAAAATACCCTCATCTCCCTCTCGAGACATTGGATACTGCTCGAGGTAAAATTGCTCCTGGTTTCAGCTTAATCTTAACTTCCCCCACCGCCCTCATTAGGCCTCAATAGGCATACGTCATAAGGGCCTGTAGTCCATAAGGAGGTTGGTACCTGTTCCATGTCCTCATCAAAAAATGTGTGGCGTTTCTGTACAATCACCGTTCACTGTCGGATTTCCCTTCGCTCTATTCTGACTCAATATATAATACTCATCTCATATACTAATTCATTGTCTGATGGATCATCCCTAAACATGTCTTCATCTCTAACGTTAGTCAATCTTTACCCTTCTCCAAAGGCAATTACAGTTCTCCATGGCCTGCCTTCATCATGAAATCCTTCAAGCATGGCTAATTCCCCTTGTGCTATAGTTGTCTGCAGCTGTAAGGGAAAAATGTGCCCACCCCCTCTTTGTTCATAGGTATCTGTGGCCTGAACAAAAATGTATCAGGTATCCTCATAATCTTTCCCACCAAGCGAGGTAACTATGTTTGCAAAATACGTACCCCATACAGAAAAACGTCTGGCTCTAATGGCACTCCTCTCAGAGCTATCTACCCTGTAGATGCCATAATAAATTCACTCACATTTAAATAATGTATCCCTGGAGTGGAGCACGCTATTCCCTCATCAGTGAAGGAAATTGTCATATATACAATGGTATACCAAAACACTGCTATGGGAGGCGCTACCTACCAGCACACGAAGGTGCAACCTCACTAACCATAGGGGCACATCCCGCACACACAACCATAACACTGCTGACAGAGGCGCTACCTCCCAGCACTAATCTACTAAAACAAAGGTGCAACCTTCCCAACCTCATTGGCGCCTATCACCCATGGCAAAATAAAACAATAGTTATTCTCACACTTAACTGAACCAGAGAATCAACTCCCTTCATAGGCACACATCTAAACTTCACATAGAATCACTTGCACACATGACGACATGACACTTTAACATATCTCCCATACCTGTCACACTTATTAAACCTCAAATTCATTCCCCATCCTACTTCAACTCTATGGAGAATATATGACATTACTTCAACTTTTAGTTCTTGAAACCATCACTTTAACTGTAGCGAAGTTAATTTACAAGTCCTTTACCCATATGTGATCTAAATGACTAAAAGTCCATGTTGTTTTTCTTTCAACAACCTAAAACCTAAAAATCCTCACATGGTTATTCTAGCCCACTCACACCAATAAGCTCATACCCTTACCAAAACACGTCATGCACTTCACTTTTAAACTTTAGCAAAACGCCATTTAGCATGAACCATTAGGTTCCTTATGGTCCATTAACCAACAAATCCTCAAAAAAGTTAATGTCTAACATAACATCATACTTTAAAACATTTGCTGCTCAGTCACACCAGCATTACGTAAAAGTATTCAAATGAGCTACATCGCTGTCATGCTCAACAACTCACCGTTTTAATGCATTTGCCGCCCTCACCTCTATACCATATACACTGTGCCACTCAAGACATTGCTAAATGCTCCAAATTCATACTCTTGCCAAACCTCTGTAGGATACAATTCATAATTCACTACATCAAAAAAATATATATCTTCTTCCGCAAGTGAACTTTATACTTCACTTCCGCTCCTGACAGGGTACCTAAAGACCCTAATGGCGACAGAGTCCACAACGTTGCCTACAGCAGGTGACCTTCGCATTACCAACAGACGAAAATGATCCACAGTGCGCAGCGCCCTCCATTCGCCTTAGTTCACGTAATGATGAAAACTTCCCGTAACACATCACGATGCTCACCAAAGTACTACGACCTCCAATGGTCATCTTCATTGATGAACGTCTCACTAACTGAGACGGAGCGGCATCACTGAACCACTGGCCGCTACTAAACGCTTTGGATAGGTGGAGCGGCTTCATTATGTGGCGCAGTGTTGCTTCATTATGTGGCGCAGTGTTCTCATTCCTATTCGCATCCAATTCCCTCTGGATGCCACCATGTGATGCTGTCACGTTGCGTCCAACTAACCTGATCCTTTACTTGCGGATGCATTATTCCATTTCTTCGCCAAATCCCTCAGCACCTGTGACTGATGTCATCAGTCACAGCAGGCTGCGATGGAGTTGATAACTCCTGTGGTGACCAAACGGACCAACGGCCACCCTGCAGAAAACTCCACAGCTATAACAGTACAGTTGCAGTGGCTTTCTCCACCCATCCTACGTAGTTCTGTGGCTGCCTACGTTCCACACCGGGACACTTCACTCTGCAGTTCAAATCCACTACTGTTCCTAACGAAAACACTGCTTCTGCACTTTGAATGCCCTGTCTCCCTTCACACTGCAATTCCGCTTTCATAGGTCATACGCCGCTGTCCTACTGCTAATGGAACACCTCCAGCATACGGGCCCAGCTCAATACCGAGCTTCCCTTCACCTGATGGCCCCTTCTTTTCCCTTAAACCCCCGGACCCAGCACTTCCATCGACCTGTGGGCTGCTAATCCTAACTGCATGGAGATCTCCTCCACTAATCTGCCCTGGGTGATGGGTGTTCTTACTTGTGTTAGGGGGCGGTGATGTCCTTCTTCTTCAGTCCTGTCACCGCCTGCACCCCCCGCAGCAGGCCTCTTCATTATTCAGCTTCTTGACCTTTCCTTGCTTACTTTCATCACCTTTCCTTGCACTTGGGTTCTTCTTCTTGAGAAATCCTCGTCGCCAATGTAGTAAAGCCAGTTTCACGCTCACTTAAGTTACTTCTAGAAAGTTTATTGCCAGTTCTAATACAGGACATAAGACTCTACCACAAACATTTCCAATAACAGGCATATGATATGAAGTGGCTACACAATCATTGCACTCCATCGTACTTTGGAAATCATTGGATATATATGGCAAAACATTAACAGAGGATATTATACCGGCGATTTACATCTTAAGATCGAAAGTGAAGGCTGGGAATAACTTTTTACTTAATAAATGGAAACACAATGGCAATGAATGGATGAAGACTTTGAATACAATAGCAGAAACGTTGAAAAATAACCCTCTGGCAGTGAAAAAGAAAATACAGTCTCAAGATTGGATTGAAACACAGGAGCTAAAAGGTCAATACAAACTTTGCATTAACTGCCTTCATGATGCACGAAAACTAAACCAACTCCCGGCATATCTCAGACTGTTTCCTTGTCTGAAATTATGCAACCTGTTCCTATGCTTTAGATTGAATCTTTTGGTGATGCGAGAAGTTTTGAGACACACCAAACAACTTAGAGACATGCCCAACACATGCCGTTTCTGCAAAAAGACTGATCAGCAAAAGTCTTTGTATCATCTGATAATGGCTTGCGAGGCATTGGCAGATATGCAAAACAAATATCGAGAATATATACAGCGACCTGCAACACCTCTAACCGAAGATGAAAGATGGTCTGCAAAAGATAAGTCCACCATCTTCGCAGTGCTACTCTTTTGGATCGAAATATCCACTTCTAAACCATGGAATTGATCCCCTGACCCCCTGAATAAGCTTTGTTCTGAGACATCATAAACCTAGAGGATTTCAAAACATCTCTGATACATAAAGACTAATCTGACCCTTAATTTGATATGAAATGGATTAATGAAATCGTTTGTAATAAACTAACTCATAACAAAAAAAATGCACAAGAGTACAAATAGGGAGAAATGGCATATGAGGAGGGACACACAGCTTGTAGGTGTTGTTTGGTTACTGCCCATACATTGACTGCCACGCTCATGCTAATCACTATGGCCATTCCCACCCAGTTCCTACCCCTCCCCGCCCTAAATACATCCTCATGGGAACTCTTTAAACTTGCTTAATCTTATCCGTTGATCTTCCGCCCGAAGTTCAAGTGCCCTCGCAGCAGTAATTCAGATCACCGGCCCCTCAAGCTGACATCTCTAGTCCAAACGATATGCTCCACCTATTTTCATGACATTTGTGGCCAGTGTAGCCAAACCTACCCTGTCATCACCCGTGCCATAATGTTACCTAACGCAGAACGAGGAAGATAAACACACAAATCCCCACACAGAGCAAACGTTTTGTTTCTTTTCACAAAAAGGAGCAAAAAACATATATTGTAAAGCAAACAGCAATAGTCGGCAATGCAACAAATACTTTTGCCAATAGAAGTTATAGCTAGCAAACATTGCATGCTTTGAATTTTTTCTATGAGTTCATCATGTAATGCCGATTGCGTTCAGCGCTACGATTAATCCCAGTTTTTTCAGTTCTTTTATGTATGCAATGCCCTTATGTTACATCAGCAGTGTTGCTTCGAAGCACATGGTGTTCCATTAGTCATAAGATCAGAGTCATTTCACTTTCAAATGCTGTACTTTTACATCCGCTCGTTTCGACATCATAAACGCTGAGAGGTTACTCCTTATTAGTGCTACCACTAAAGGACAGATTTGCCCCTGCCGCTTGTCCCACATATAGGTTATCAATGAAGTGCCATTGATGAGTGTCATCCAATTTTGATTGAAGAATCCATCAGACGGTAGCTGGAAAGCATGGCAAGCGCAGAACGGTAGAACATAGCTATGTAAATGAGAGAATAAAAAATATATTTCAGTAGCCAGTTTGCAATAGAATATACACAGTAAATAAATATGTTAACTAACAATTTCGTTATAATTTACACATGCAATGTGCATTCTTTTCATTTAATCGAACATTCGTCCATCACATAGTTAGTCATCAAGCACACAGCATACATGCCATATTCAAGCACCTAAATATTATGTAAAATAAGGCTTACATAATTTCGTGATTTTCCATTCTATATATTTGACGGTGATCAACCGCTTCTCACGACAGATCTCACAAATAGAATCTAAAGCTGCTTATGCCCACTTTCAATATAGTGAATCTTATCAATTCTTTTGGGATATTTGAAACATTGTGTTCTCCAAACTGTTAGGGCAGTTCATTCAAGGTAAAATAACAATGAGACCCTTCATTCAGTGCTCTAACGCAGCCAAGTGTTGGTTTAATTTTTATGAAAAACTGCCTCAGAAAAGACAGACCCGACAAGACTTTGCTGCAAACAAAACTCATGGTTCAGAAAACTATGTATAATAAAGGCAGGTACTGACACTATGAACAACAAATAGAAAACAATTATAACAGGTAGGATTTTGTAACCAAGCAAGATAGCATGAAAGACCCCAGAGCCCAACAGGGTGGAGCTGATTGCAGCCTGGGGTAGCTCTGTCCGTTTAAGCAAAGTTCAGGCTTCAGTAGCTTGCAGCAGCGGATTGCAAATAAATCCTTGCCCTCTCTTTGCAGCCTTGCATGCAGGAGCTTGTAACAGGTGAATGCAATCAGTGCCTCTCCAACAAGAATGCAATCAGGGCCTCTCCAACTTGTAGTAGCTTGTTGTTACTGAATGTAATTAGCATGCCTCTCCAAGCCCTTTGCCTCTTGGACAGCATACATGGACCAGATTGCGTGAACTGTTTTAACCCAAAACCAGGAATGGAACAGGACAGTAATTTGGTCCAAAAGTGTGGCAGTAAAACAGGTAAATGAATGCCATGGTGGGTTGTGGGTTTTAACATTGGAGTTTTACTATGAACAAAGTGTATGAATTGGTGCATACACTGGCACTGGCTAGCAGGCGGGTAGATTTCGAACAATACTGCAGCAGTGTGGTTGAGGTGCAGATCTGTCTGTGCATATTGTTCAGAACGGGCTAGTTGTTGATTGTAAAAAGGCTTTCCCACCTCTGACCCAATAGAACGACTTCTGAAACTATGTTCATCGGTTACATTATTTCACCCTTAGCACTCTGCAACCTACTGCAATATTACTCACTGCACCTATTTCCCAACTCCTGAAAATAATGCATTGCTGTTAGCTCTGGGGCTATCTCTGTGCTGCAAGATAAGCAGATCCATACTGCCTTCTCGCTCGTCCCGTACGTATTCATTGCCCAAAGTATATATCTCCTTCTAGTCTCCCATAAACCTACCAACTTTCCTTACTAAGTCTTTGTTCCACCCTTACTTCATTTGTTCACTTAGCACATTTCTGGCATATATTTTATGCCTCTTATGAGAATATCTGCATATCTGTCCTACCTCCCGGTAACATAGGCCCCCTTGCCACTGACTACGTTGTCTGCCTAACCCCACATGGCCCATTCCACCACTCCCAGTGGCAGTCCATCATAATCCAGCTGATGCACATCTTTATCTGTGCTTGCTACACCTGTCTAACTAGTGGATTTCAAACCTCAGATGATACCACCTCCATGACTCTCTGCCATTGGCTCTATCATTAGGGACATTACTAACAACTTTATTTGCACCTCCAGTAAACTCAATGCAAGTATTAACCCTCTATTGTGCTTTTGAATCACTCTCCTGTGACACATTCGCCTATCAGTGCAATTTGCATTCTGTAACTGCATATTTCAATACTCGGCCTTCCTTACCCAGTAGTTTGGCCTGATCACACTTACAAATGATAGTGGTCATGCTCACTAGTGCACTTGTAGCAGCTCCCTGTGCCATGAGGTGATAAGGGCTCAGATTGCGTGCTCATGGTAATTACGTCTACCGTGTGTTTATGCTCATCTCAAGTAGCCATTCGCAACATGAGGTGATGCTTTGCAAGTCTGTGTGCTCATACTTATTGTGTCTATTGCCTGTTTGCACACCTGAAGTAGCTCCCCGCACCATGAGGTGAGGCTCTCCAGAGGGTGTCAACACAGTCTCCTATTATGCCGTAACCATGTCAACAGGTTCTCAAACTTAGTTTTTTACTATACTGAGCACTTGCTGTAACTAGTGCCTTGATGCCCATGGCCTTTGTGCGCTGCTATAAATGACATAATAAATAAATAACTACTATTCGATATTCACCTTCAATGCGGAATAAAGATGCACAACACATTTCACAAATTATATGGAATATATAGAGATGGTTAAGCCTTGTGGGCAAAGGGGCAATTCCCTGCACATTGGGAGTGGGAGTGGACCTCCACAGTGTGATGAATTTGGGCAAAGGCCACAGGTGCATGATACGAGCACACATCTGCAAAGTATGCATTTGAATGCCCGATTCTGTCACCCTGGATTTCAATGTGCCTTACAATGTTGCTCATAAGCCTTTGGTACATTGCAATCAGAATGTGTGCAACTGTGATGCATCTTTTTCACCAATTTGCATGGCCCTTTTTGAAAAGTTTTAGTTTAGAAGGAAAGCTCCTCCACTTTGTGCGCAACACACACATACATATTATTGGTCAGACTTAGTACCTCTACATCACCATATACATGGATGACACCCTGTGCTGTTGGGTGGTACTCTCTGGTATGCCAGTGCGAGATTGGGGGTCTGCGGTCTTGGAGGGCCCAACACCCTCCCCAGGACAAACAGAGGACTCATTCAACAGCAAGTACAAACTGCGGTTTATTGCAAATAAAACCAACAGGGATCAATACAAGAACACTGGAATATTCTGGTACAGTTCGATGATCCACGGTGCACAGGCTGGTTTTGTGTGACTCTGGTGTCATCACTTGGGCCCTTCTCCAACAAACCTATTAGGCAGAGGGATTGGGTATTGAGAGATCTGTAACCTATACGATCACCTATAGGTGTTATTCTACTGGTCCACACATGTGAGGTGACTGGCCTGTCTCATGCCCAAAAATGATCTATTACATTGTTGCTGTTATGCTCACCTGGTCTCTGCGGGGGCGTTGAGGACTTGACTCCCTCGAATCGCTTCTCTACCCCAAGTGCTGCGTTTTCGTGGACCCGGAATGCTGGAACTGTTCCCGAGAGAAGATGAGAGACAGTGAGGATAGCGTGATGGTGTCAAGGTTCCCCTTGACGCTTTTGTGCCAAAATGATGTACTGGGCCCTTGCCCAGTAGCCATGACAGCACTCCCCTCAAGGCCCCTCTCACGGTGGACCTTCCCTCCCGTCCTGGTTTGGTGGGGTTGTTCCGATGAAATTTATTGATGAGTCGTGGGGCATGGACAAATTCAGCGGGTTCCCATGTACGATCCTGGGGCCCATAGCCCTCTCAATCGATGAGATAATAAAGTTTGGAGCGTATTTTCTTGGAGTCCAGGATGTTCTTTACTTTGTACTCAAGTTCACCTGCGATGATCTCTGGGTCTGGTGGTGTCGAAATTCGAGTGTCCTGTTTCACTGGCTTTAGAAGAGAGACGTGAAACACCGAGTGGATCCGCTTGTTGGGTGGTAAATCCAATTTCATGGCTGCAGGATTTATGATAGCTTTAATTGAATATGGTCCCAAGTATCATGGATGAAAGGCACGATGTCCTTTTAATGGAATGTTTTTGGATGCCAACCATACTTTATCCCTGACGTGATAATGCAGAGCCTCTCTCCTGTGTCGGTCTGCAATTTCTTTTGTTGCTCTTTAGCTCGGTTTAAGTTTTCGCTGGCTTCTTTAAGTGTTTGAGTGATTATTTTGTGCAAAGATGTAACAGCTGGCATCTCCAATTCGTCCAGGGGGTCAAAGGAAAATGTTCTTGGGTGCCGACCGTCCATAGTATAAAATGGGATTTGTCCAGTGCTGGTATGAATAGAGTTATTGTAGGCGAACTCACTTAACCAAAGGATGTTTTTCCAGGAGCCCCCTGTTTGTTGTAGCATGCATCTCAGATATTGTTCAAGCGTCTGGTTCGTCCTCTCCGTTTGACCATCGGTCTGAGGATAGTGACTCGTAGAAAGCTGAAGGTCAATTTGGGCGAGCTTACAACATCTTTTCCAGAATGCTGAAATGAACTGAGTTCCCCTGTCAGAAAACAACACGGATTTGAAACCATGAAATCGGACAATCTGTTCCAAAAATACTTTGGCCAAATTAGCAGCGGTGGGAAGCCCCGTCAGTGGGATGAAATGTGCCATTTTGGAGAATAGGTCTACCACAACCAGGATTGTATTAAACCCATCGCAGGGTAGTAGATCGGTGATGAAGTCCATGGACAATGTGTGCCATTGCGTTGGTGGTACTTCCAATGGTCTCAATAGTTCTGCAGGATTTAGCTTTTGGGATTTGTTTTGTGCGCGGACCTGCATGTAGTAATGAACCGAGCAACATCCTTTCCCCAAGAGGGCCACCAATAATTCTTATGGATCTTGGCTCTGGTCTTGGTGATCCCTGGGTGTCCTTCCACCAATGACTCATGATAATTTGCTATGATCTTAGTACGTATCTCCTTGTCCTGTACATATAATCTTCGCTGAAAATACGGCAGAATATTCCAAATGGAGTATTGATCTCCCTTACTCAACCACTTTTTTTGGCGGGTCGGGTCCATCTGAGCTTGGAGGTCAGTCTTTAAATCTTCCCAGCAGGTAGTGACGGCTATCTGGTGTTGAATCCGTTCTTCGGGAATAATGGCTATGGGATCAGATGGATTGAAGGCGTCTTTGTCCTCTCCCATTCTTGATAGAGCGTCTACTTTTCCGTTACGCACTCCAGGTTGGTAGGTTATTACAAAATCGCACTCAGCAAAGAATAAAGCCCAACGGAGTTGGCTTGAGGATTGTGCCCTGGCTGTCTTCAAATATTGTAAATTACGGTGATCGGTAATGACAGTAATCGTGTGTTTTGCTCCCAAAAGATAATGTCTCCAAGTCTTGAAGACTCCCTTGATTGCCAGGAGCTCCTTGTCGGTAATTGCGTAATTCCGTTCAGGTGCAGAAAACTTGCAGGACCAGAATGCTATGGGATGGAGCTGTCCCATCTCAGGGTCCCTTTGCGATAACACTGCTCCCATGGCAATACTTGAGGCATCAGTTTCGACAACATATAGAAGATCTGGCCGAGGGTGTTGAAGTATAGGCGCTGAGGTGAAGGCTTGTTTTAGTTCTTGAAAGGCGTTTTCAGCCTCATTTGACCAAAATAATTTCTTGTCCTTTTTCAGAAGGGATGTGATCGGATGGATGATTCGCGAGAATTGTGGTATAACTCGTCCATAAAAGTTAGAAAATCCCAGTACACTTTGTACCCGTTTGGTAGATGTCAGAAATGGCCATTTAAGGATGGCTTCATCCTTGCGTGTGTTCATATGAACCCCTCGTGGAGTAAGCATGAAGCCCAAAAACTCAAATTCCGTGACGTGGAAGGAGCATTTCTGTAGTTTAGCAAACAACTGGTGCTGACGGAGCTTTTCCAATACTGCTCTTAAATGGCCAACATGATCTTCTTTGGACTGTGAATATATCAGGATATCATCAATGTAAACAAGAACACGGACATCCAGTAGTTCATGGAGTATCCGCTGGTGCATTGAATAACCCGAAGGGCATCACCCGATACTTGAATAGCCCATATTTGGTCCGGAATGCTGTTTCCCACTTGTCACCACTTTTAACACATACGAGGTGATAGGCTCCCCTTAGGTCCAGTTTTGTGGAGATTTGAGCGCTCTTTACCTGATTGAGTAATTCTGGGATGAATGGCAGGGGGTACCTATTCTTAACCGTTATTTGATTCAATGCTCTGTAGTTGATGCACGTTCTGAGGTCACCTTCCTTCTTGGGTATGAAGAAGAGCGCTGAGGAAGCAGGAGATTTAGATCGGCGGATGAATCCGTTAGCTAGGTACTGGTCTAGGTAGGTTTGCAGGTGTTGATTTTCTTGCTCCATCAGAGCATATATTCGGCTGCACGGGATTTGAGCTCCGGGTATCAGGTTGATCTGGCAGTCATAAGGTCTATGTGAAGGCAAAGTATTTGCCTGTTCTTTTTACAATACATCTTGATAGTCTGAATATTCCAAAGGTAAGGCACCAGCAAGAAACAGAAGTGTCTTTTTCTTGTATTTGGGTTTTTGCAGGTTCTTACGATAAAAAGTGTTGGCACATTCTTGCGGAAAGGTCAGCATTCGTGTTTTCCAGTCAATTCTAGGGTTATGGGTCTCTAGCCATGGCATCCATAGGATCATCTGGAACTGTGGTGCTCCAATAAGATCAAAAGAGATGTCTTCCTGATGACCGTCCTGACATATCAGCATAACCTTTTTCGGTGTGTTGCGTTACTGGTCCAGAGGATAGTTGAGAGCCATCCACTGCAGTTACGTTTTCCGCCTGTCGTTTATGCCGAAGAGGGAGGCCTATTCATGTGAGTAGAGTCTGATCAATATAGTTACCTACCGCTCCACTGTATATATACGCCTCCAGGCGTGTACTCTTGATGGTTGCTCGTGGTGGACTATGAATGCTGGAATGACTAGATGTGAGGTCTGAACTACCTTCTTGTTTTTGCTCGACAAGGGGACCCCTACCCTTGTCGGGCGCTGGAGTTTTCCGGAGCCGTGTCTTGTTCCTTATCAGTATTATCCGTTGCACCTACAGTTCTCTTGGGTGGTTTAGTGGGGCAATCTCGAAGAAAATGGCCTGCCTTGCCACAGTATAAGCAAAGTTGTTGCTGCCTCCTTTTGTCTCTCTCAGCCTTAGATATAGGGGCCCGTAATCCCCCGATCTGCATAGGTTCAGTTGTTTCATGGGCCCTGCCTGGATTGTCCCTGGGTCGCATGTAGACTGATTTCCCCTCAGTTCTTGTGCGATCCAGTTTTCGGTCTTGTAACCTGTGATCCAGTTGTAGCGTTAGGTTGATATACTCTGCCTAGGCTTCAGGAGGTTTGACTACCTGGGCTAACACATCCTTTAGTTCCCCACATAATCCTCGATAAAATAGTGTGGTTCTTTTCTCTTCAGGCCAGTTGGTTGGTGCAATGAGGCAATTGAAAGAGGCTATATATGTCAGTAAATCATGGTTCCCCTGTTTTAGGGACAACAGTTTGTCATCCTTGGGTATGCCTCGCAAACAGCTTTTCCAATTCCCGTTGGAATTCCCCGAAATTGTACAGCACAGGGTCGTCCTGGTGGACCAGGGGTATTGACCAGTCCACTGCACTGCATCCTAGATACAAAAGTACAAAAGCCACCCTGGAACTATCGTTCAGAAATGCACCTGGGCGGCACAAAAAGTGCAGGCGACACTGATTCATAAATATGGCAAATTTGTTGGGGTCGCCAGTAAACCGTTCAGGTGGAGCCAACGGTACAGCCCCTGGGAGTACCACTTGAACTGGTGGTGATAGTGGCAAACCGGTTGGTGCAATTCCAGGTAACGGGACCTGCCCTGCATTAGTTTGAAGCACCTGTCTGGCCAGTTTGTCGGTTCGTTCTCGAGCAACGAGTAAGTCCCTTCTTAAAGAGTTTGTCTCTTGTCTGGTGGTGTGCACTTCGGCCCATAGTTCCCCCAGCAACTGGGCCAACTGGTCAATTTCAGAGGTATTCATAATGCCCAGGCAGAGATTTGGAGATGCTTTGTGTTCTGTTATGCTCACCTGGTCTCTGTGGGGTGTGGGGCACGGTTGGAGCCCTCCTAGGAGTTGACTCCCTCGGATTGCTTCTCTCCCCCAACTGCTTGTTTTCGTGGACTCGGAATGCTGGAACTGTTCCTGAGAGAAGATGAGAGGCAGTGAGGATAGCGTGATGGTGTCACGGTTCCCCTCGACCCTTTCGTGCCAAAATGTAGTACGCAGGAGTTTTCCCATGCAAGCTCACCTGTTTTTATGTAAGGATGAGCTCTCCGTCCTGCTTCCTTCAGCAGGGGTGTTGTGGATGGACCTAGTTGCGTCATTGGTCCAGATCACGGAGGTCCAGGCTGGCTGCAACCTTTCTTTCTTGAAGGTAAGTGTTTATAACTAGGTTTATTGTCCGTATTCTTTATGTTAATTCTTCCCAAATGATTATTGTTCGTAACCATGTATTGTTCTCTCTTCCCCTTAGTGATGAAGTTGGCTCAGGAGCGAGTAATGGTGAAAAAGTCTGTTCCGGATGACCCACTGATGGTAAGTGGACAGTTCTAGAAGTTGCGCCAAGTTCGTGAGTGGCGCTGCTTTAACGGGTTTAAGTCTGTGTGATTGCTCACCTTGTGTTTCTTATTCCCTTTGCAGGTGCTGCTGATCGGTGTTAGCTGGTGAGCGGTTTCCGAACTCCTGCAGGCTACCGGAGATGAAAATCAGTGTGGGTGCTACGCTCGAAGATGGCTCTGTGTTGCTGGGAGTTCGGGACAGGTAAGGATGTTGAGCGGCACCCTCAGAGGATTCGAGAAGACAGGTAAAATGAAGGCGGCTGCTGCAGAGTCGGAAGCAATAGCGGTGCTTCTTCGGGTGGTGGCGTGGCTGAATCTAGGTAAGATGCGCGCGGCAACTGCAGAGTGAGAAGCTGATGGCAGAGCATCCAGCGACGGTGAGGCTTCAAGATAAGATGTGTGCGATGGCTTCAGAGTGGAAAGCTGATGCCGGTGCTTCCCATGATGGTGTGACTGCATCCAGGTAAGGTACTGGAGGTTTCCGAAGACAGGAGATGCACGTGCTGGACCAGGTAAGATGCTGGAGGGATCCGGAGACTGAACACGCACATGCTAAACCAGGTAAGGGTCTTCTGGATGACGGTAAGCGTTACGCTGCTCTTAGCAGACTAACGCGAAGCGCCAGTATGCGGGTGGGTCAGGCTTATATAGCCTGGCCCCAGCCACTCCCATTAGGCCCAGCCTTGTGGCCCCACCTTGCTTCTCCTCCTGTCTTCTGCACGTGCCTTGCCTGGTACTAATAGGGCCCTGCCCGGCCTTGTTGCACATGCCTTCTGTGTTCTTTGTGCTAAGCACTCTTTGTAATGAGCTTGGTGCCATAGGCGCCAAGACTGGGTCCATTGGGACCCTGCAAGAAGTGAAGTACAGGGCCCTTGCCCAGTAGCCATGACAGTTGCAGATTAGTGGCCTTACCATTGGTTCTTGGCCCTTGCCATCCACCCATGGAATACTAAACTGTGATTGGTTAGAGATGACCCCCCCTCCAGGTCTGGGACTTGATAGAGTTCTCAGATCGCTGTGCACATCTTCAAGTTGATGTGAACGATTATATTTCTGTATTGTAACCTGTGTGTACCATCTTTGCCTATGAGAATATTCTCCTTATGTTACAACACTTGTTGCAGTCTGGGTCTGCCTTGCTGGGATCGGCTCCCCTTTCTCACCATGGATGACTGTCCATTGTCTCATCTGGCTGCATCTTTTGTTTAGAGACCACCAAATTGAGCTCTGCAGCTCACCTTTATAAGGATTTATTCAGTTTCTCTGCAGCTGGTCCCTTTGTCATCTGGAGATTGGAATGTGTCCTTGTATCTCTGACCTTGGCTGTGGCCCTGTCTCACGCGTTTTGCTCTCTGTGCAGCCTGAGTCACCTCGGCTCATCTCATGTTCAGAGGCTTGAGGCCTGCTGTAATATTCCTAAACATTATAATGTGGTTTCTACATTGTCCATGTTATACTATGTTTCCTATGTGTTAGCTATATGTAGTTTGATCAGGTTCCATATACACCTGTATGTCCACAATACTATTGGCTTTAAGCATCAGCAAGCTTTGCTCAGGATCTCTTGTGATTTGCAGTTCTGCCTTACTGCATTTGGCTAGTGCAAAATAATAAAAGCAATGACAGTATGTGTATGGATCTGTCCTCTAGCTATAGAGCTGTACTCTCATGTTCTTTATGTATCCAAGTGTGTGTTTGTGTGATGCAGTGCGGACTGCACATGTGCTTCATGTGTAATACTGCTATGTTGTGATGTCACTAATGATGTCAGCATCATGGCTTTTTGGTGCTTAGTGAAGGCTGTCCATATAGGCTTCTCTGTCCACTATAACAGGCTCTTCGCCCACACATTGAAACCTTTGCATTGTATTCGGTCTGTATAGCTGGCTGAGAGGATACGTTTCAGTGCATTTGTCAATCCTGGGTGCACTTGGGATTTGTCCAAAATAAGATGGGTGGCTGCAAGCATTTCTGGCCTTTCATCTTGTCATGAACTTCAGGGGGATGGAGGGGTGGGCTTGGGACCCCTGGGACCCACTCTTCAGTCCCCTCTTTGGTCAACCTGTCGACCACATCCCGATGTGTTAATCCTTTAGATCTTGGCTGCCATATCTTCGTTACTTCTCTGAGCTGTCCATAGTAATTCACATGATCATCAAAGGTCTATTCCATATAACTGCACACTTCTTCCAGGTTGCACCACACCCACTTTCCTCTATAGTACTTTGCATCAAATGGGAGGTCCAATTTCATTGCTTCAATCGGGAACACTTTGGTGTTCACTATTCTCTCAGCTTGTCTCTTTCCTCCACTATTTTGTCATTTGCTCCTCCTATGTTCACATCCATCAAAACCTTCATTCCGATAGTTTCCTCTGGTGTCTTTCAGCACTGAGTGAGGCAAATCTTTACCACACACATTGTCACCCCTGCCAATATCAGTGCTCCCAATATCACTTTCAGCCCATCCTATAGCGATGATGGCATCCACGACCATATGTGTGTGTGATCCAGCTTTGGTCCGATTTCGTCCTCTTGGCCTCTTCTTTCACTTTGGCATGGATCTGGGATAGTTGAGTGACTGCTTCTGTCAGTGTGCCATTTCATCATCATTGGCAGGCATTGGCAGGCATGATTGTGCAACAGGAACTCCCAATTTTTGCACAAACTCCTCCTTCCATTGCTGTCAGCAAATCAAGCGCCACCAACCTTACTGCTCGGAGCTCTTCCTTTATTGCATTGTACACATTCACTGTAGAATTGATAGTCACCATCAGCTCCCACCGGGTGATCTGCAGCCACTTTGCATTTATGTTTGTCTGCTCAGATGGAATAACCGAAGCGAAGAACATTTGCGTTCTGCTTTCTGCTCTTGCTAATCTTTTCTCGTTCCACAGACCTCTTTTTCATTTTGTTGGGGTCCTTTTCAGGAAGTCGTCGAGCTTCACGTCTTTTTGCAGCATGACCAATGATGGCATGTTGAAGTGTACCAACATGCAAACTGCTCCCCAGTTGGGTGGCAGCTTCTCATATGCCTGCCTTGGAGCGCATGCTCAGTAGTGATCCATCAGTACTGTCGTGCCTATCTTTATCGCTGCATGCTTTTTTATGCTTCTGCATCCTGTATTATTCCCAACTTCCACTTCACCGTCATTTTGGTAAGAAAGGGCTGGCATCTTCAAGGGTATTATAGTCATTGGTCCAGCTTCGTTCTCCACCTACGTTATCAATTTTGCACTTGCATCCCACTCCTTTAGGCATTTGTCCTTTTCTTTTTGTACCTTGTTTAATGGTGATTGTGCTAAGGTGAACACCTTGCTCCCTATCACTCAATCCTCTCATCTGTCCTCCATGTAAACTTGACCATACACTAGTATCTGCCGTTTTTCCCATAACCCAGGTTCTCCTCCTGTCTCCTTCACTATTGTCCATGGGCATGGACATTATTTCAACGTTATAGTCTTTGTCTCCCCCTTTTCGGGCCCATCAGTCATATATTGTATTGCTTTGTCTAACTGCCAATAATTATTCATCATATGGGAAAGTTGCTTGAGACAACCACCTTAATGTTGCTGTCTTCCCTTGAAACCTTCCTCGAGTTGTTATCATCGACAGGTAAATCAGGCATTGAGCTCTTGCTGCTGTTATTTCAGTTGCTATGAACGGTCTGGAGGCACTCATGGCATAGGGGATTAATGAGCAGACATAACAGCTCTCCCCTGTGGTTTCCTCACCTACTTTAGTCATGTGCTTGTACGACATGTTGTTAGACACTCGAGCAGCGTCAGTGAGATCCATGTTTACCTCCTTCATGTCTATGTGAACACTGCGCTTAACTCTCCTTACCATGCTTGCAGTGCTCCCCTGTCCACCTGAAATGCTTGTTCCACCTTCTGGGGTTGGGGTAATGTTAGTAAGGGATACAGCTGTAGTGCTAGCAACCAGTGATATTCTCCAAAATATAAATGCAAATACTCCACTTGGAATAAAGAGACACGCCAATATAATCACATTTTTTATTATTTCACCCATCTTTACCAGTGCTGCTGGTCCTTGTTCAGCTTGAATATACAGTTACCCGCCTGAAATGCACAAAAAGGTGCGTTATTGGGTTAGTATTTATTGAATTCTTTAAGCCCCATGGACCATATAATCATTCACTGCAAAGGCAAACATCCTACTCCCACACTGCTCTTACTCCTGGGTCTCGTAATGTGGCAAGAACAGAAGGGTTGCCTTGTCCCAGTTGTGGGTAAGCTTTTGCCAAATATTATGCAAAGGCAAAGAAATACACTCTTGGTAAACATGCTCAGAATCTACTGGGCGTTCTCACATTGTGGCCAAATTGGTCTGAGAATGTATCAGGGTGATAGTGGGTAACATAGACAATTATCATTTATTACAGTCGGCTTTCTCGATGAATGTATGTAGAGAATAAAATAACAAACAGTGTATCCTCACTTGAAGTGTATGAGTAGTTTGGTTCCTAACTCTGTGGCACTTGAACAAGTAACCATTGGGTGTCCTCCACTCGGCAGTATAAGTTCAAAATCATTGTTTCTCTCCTCTTGCTGCTGATCGTTGGCCCTGTTGAACTCGTTGCCAGGTGAGGCGCTGCTTGGTAGGGCTTGATGTCTGAGAGGTGATTCCACACCATTTTCCCCTCGAGCTTCACAGCTCTGTCTGCTACTTTATCCACAGTGTGGGGACCAGTAAATCTAGGTGCATCCCACGGTCTGATGAAATTCCTCAACAAGACCAAGTCCCCCACGCTAACCTGTCATTTAATCTCAGTGTCTTTGGATTTGTTGTCACTGTTGCCTTCTATGCTGTCTTGTGGGCCTGCATGTCGCCATTGTATCTGGCGAGAGATGAAAGAGGCACTAGCAATCAAGGAAGTAATGCAGTCATACATTTCCTGACCTAACACATCTGCACTACTCTCACAGTCTTTCAGTGCTCTAGTGGGAGGAGCCAATGGGATTTGCATGTGTTGTCCTGTCACCACCACATGGGGTGTTAAATGGTGGTCAGACCCATGCTTGTTGTACAATGCAAACAGTGCAGGGGGTAGGCAGTGCAACAAATTCTTCTGTGTGCTCTGCTTTGTCTTAGCTATTGCTTCTTACAAAAGACCATTCAAGCGTTCACACAACCCATTTGCTTGCGGGTGACACGCACAAGAGAACTTATGTTGAATGCCCAGCAATAAGTGATGTGCTTGAACATCTCATTGGCGAAGTGAGGGCCATTGTCAAACCGCAGGACCTCACACATGCCCCATCTTCGAAATACTTCTCTGACCAGAAGCTTCGCTTCTCTGAGAGCATCAGGATGTGAACAGGGGCCTGCCCAAATCCATTGAGAGAATGGGCACACAACCACTATCATGTAGCGGTATCCTTGACACACTTCACATGTAGATGCTGAAATGAGCTTACTGGTCGGGGTATGGCTCCTCTCACAACTCTCAACGTATGTCCTGCAGTGAATTGCTTACATATGAAACAATTGCTTACAAATTCAGCCACATGTTCTGCCAAATTAGGACCAAACCATGTTTCTCCAGTACAGGCAGAAATTGCCTCTTTTCCTGTGTGTTTTGGATAGTGCAACTGTGTCAGTGCCGTGTTCAATAATGCAAGTGTGGTTACCACTTTCCCTGTGTCATTCTGTCACCCTAAGGTGTCAGTTGGAGATACTGTACATCCCCTTCTCATCCATAGCTCCTTCCCCTCCCCGGGTGCAGCTCCTTGCAATTCCATAACCTGTTTTTCTGGCAATGCATTGTACCCTCCCTTCAGTACCATGTTTCTTGCAAAATCTCGAGCATTTGATTCTTGTTCTATTTATAGTAACTGTCCAAAATATGCTGCACATTTTGCTTCTGAGCCTGCTACTTCATTTCCCCTTGAGATAGGGTTTTCCCTCTAGTGTGTGCCTGGCACATCCCTATAGCTATCTGTGCGGGGTATTGTATGACATCAATCAGTCTGTCTAATAAAAGTGCATGCCGTGCAGGTGTCCCATCTGCTCTCCTGAAACTTTTCTGTCCATCGCGCTAGTCCTGAGTGCACTGTTGACATCACATAGGCGGAGTCTGAGTACACTGTCACTTCCTTTCCCTTGCTATGTTCCAATGCTAGGATTAGGGCCACTAACTCTGCTGCTTGTGCTGAATAATGTCATGGCAATCATGCACTTGCTACTAGCTCACTCGTTCCATCTTCTCTCAGCCTCACCACTGCAGTTCCTGTATGCCTGACCCCAACTGTCTGGTCAATTGTCAACAACCCATCAATGTATAGCACATCCTCCCCCTCAAGTGCGTCCTCTTGTACCTTGCTAGTGTCACTGAATTCCTGTATGTTCTCTGCGCAGTCTTGTGCATAGTCACCTTCCTGTAAAATTTCTGCTAGGAAAATCTTTGGGTTAACAAGTCGGTACCTCACTATCTTTAGTGAGGTATTTGATAATAGCACCTCATACCCTGATGCTCTCTGTGTTCTGTGTTGCAGTGTGCTCTTTGGCTTCTGCAGTATCGCAAAGAGCGCATGCTCCAAATAAAGAGTGGTGGTGCACCACATGGTATTCCCTGCTGTTTCTCCACTATGAATGTGGCAGCAGCCAAAGCATGTTCACACTGATAATGTCCTCTCATCACTGGGTCAAGTTTCCCACTGTAGTAAGATATGGGCTTGTGCCCTAAACCTGTCTTCTGTGTCAGCACTGCCTTCATCACTAATCCATCAGTGTGTGAGAACAGGAAGAATTCCTTTTGTAGTCTGGGATCCCTAACACTACACCTGTGCCTACGGCTTCTTTCAGCTCCTCAAATGCCTCAGTCATCTCTGTTGTCTAGTTCAGTGTTTTGTGACCTTTTTGTGCTACCTTTAGAGCACCCAGTAAAGGTATTGTGTATGTACTGTAATAAAAACCCCATACTCTGCAGTAATTAAACAAACCCTAAAATTGGTTGCATCTCTCTCACTGTTGTGGGTTTGGCTGTCTTTCGTATTGTCTCTGTCCTTTCTGGTGTGATCTGTCAGCCATTTTGGGAAATTGTCTGACCAATGTATAGCACCTCTTTCTGGCAGTACTGCAGTTTGGCTTTGTCCACCTTGTATCATTTGTCTGCTAACACTGTCAACATGTGCACTGAGTCTTTTCTACATTGATTTGCAGCACGACAGAGGAACAAAATGTCTTCTTTGTACTGCAAGACCATGCTTTCCATCTGTATGTTGCTTAAGTACATCTGGAGGACCCTATTGAATATGGATGGTGACTCGCAGTTCCCTTGAGGAACTCTTGTATGTTTCCACTTCTGGTTTCTAAACATAAAGGAAGTCAAGTGTTGTGAGTCTGGTTGTAATTTTATTGAGGAAAAATGCATTCTACAAGCCTATGGCCCTCATTACAACCCAGGCGTTAAGGGTTTAACGGCGCCGTCGGCGCCGTTAACCCTTAACGCCTGATTACAAGTGTCCCTTTGCGGGCTGGTGTTTAATGCCTGCTTTTAGCAGGCGTTAAAAATCCAACCCGCAAAGGGACTTTTGAGCTAATTACGGCACCGTAATTTACGGTGCCGTAATTAGCGCCTTCCCCATTCCCATTATGCCCTATGGGGGCAAAAATGGGAATGGGGAAGGGCAAATGGTGAATGGGGAATTACCGCCCCACTCACCTTGGAATGGGGCGGTAATTCCGCCATACACCATGGCGCAATCGTAACCTTAGCGGCATGGACCATGGTGCCTCCCCCGGAATGCTGCACAAAATCATTGCTGGATTGGGAACCAAAGGATACTCTGCTTCTACAATGTGATTAAAAGGCCGTAAGTCCTGGATGAAACGCCATAACCCTCCTTTTGATTTTTTTGACTGGTACACATCCGTGTTGCATGGTGATTCTGATGGCACTAAGATGCCTCACTCCACAAGTGCTGCAATTGTTTCATGAATGCCCTCGTCTGCTGGTTTTAAAAGTGGAGATTGTTTTACTCTGGATAAGATTGTTGCTTGTTTCAGTTTTATTTCCACTCCTCCTATTCCTTTCAGAAGCCCCACATCATAGGGACTTGTAGTCCATAGTATGCTGTGCACCTGGTACAGATCCTCCTTGCAGAAGGATCCATATATCCCAGCAGCAGCCTTTGGAACGTATACTGTCTCCCATTCCAGGTCTATCACTGCGTACCAAGTTCCGTCAAACTTTTGCACGTTTTCAATCAAAGTAGATGCATTTAGAAGGGCAGGGATTAACGGAGGAGTGTATTTATTCAACACACGACAATCTACAGTCTTCCGATAGCTCCAATCCGGCTTCTTGACCAGCCAGACCGGATTGTTCCACGCCATGATTACAGGGCGCAGCACGCCTGCTTCAACATATCCCTTAATGGTGTCTGAAATCTCCTTCTGACCCCCAGGAATCTGATATTGTTTCATAGAGACCTGTTTTGTCGCTAACAGAACCTTATTGGTTTCTGCCAGTATAAAAACTTAGTCAGCATAAATTGCTACACTCTAACAGGTTAGTACATTTCCCCACTTCCATTGGTTAGTACAAAACATGTTACATTTTGATGTGCATCCCCAACAAGTGACCTAATTATGTGCAATCAGCAAAAAGAGTGAAATGTGCCATAAACTAAATGCAAGGCCACTCTTCCCCTTGAGACCAGATAACGATTAAGTCTGCCAGTGTTGCTATTGCATTAGGGTCTTCCTATGTCAAGGCCAAAACCATGATTTCATAGTGTGCTCAACTCCAAATCGTATTGCTCACCTGTTGAGATCAGGGGCTAGTTTAATGCCTCAGTCCATCCCACACCTGTTTAGAAGGTTTCGGCCACCTCTGAAGACCTAAAAACACATCTCTATATTTTAGCTCTTGATAACATATGCACTATTAGCCAGTCAGTCTCTCATCTATGCATACTGATGTCCACATGTTTCCTCTGTGCCGCACCCATGCCTACATGCATAATCTAGTCCTCTCCAGGGACCTCTGTCACTAGGTTTGTACGATGTTTACCTCATAACATAACATATCTGATTGTATGTTTTGTGGTGGTTGTAATATGTGCTTTGGTTTTGCTGTCCCTGTTTGCGCTCCTCTTTAATACAGATAATCTCACCATTAAGGGAACCAAAATATTCCTGGATCTGAAATCAAAACAATGCCATTTTACCAACTCCTGGTTTGACTTCATCAGCCCCATTAAACCACGGTTGTATTATACCATCTGTAGAAACATGTCTATTACATCGAGCAGCTGATACCCATCCAAACCTAATTGATTTGTCAAAACATGAGCTGGAGCAGAGTGTACAGAAATGTAAAATAACTCCAAAGTGAAGTTGTTAGAAATGTTGATGAATCTGTCTGCAAGAAATTTGGTTGGAGGATGAGATTGTTTTAGATTATTTGAGGATTATTTTAGATTTTCAGTTAGGGCAAAGAGAACCATAATCATAATAATAATTATAAGTGATATCTATTTAAATATAGGGAATGCTTATGAAGAATATAACGGGAACAGACTTCTGGAGGAATCTTGTGATAGTCCAGCAAGAAACAATTTAAATCTGAAACAGCATACCAGAGGATGAGTGTTAGACATTTTCTTGAGAAGTCATGCTCTGGTAGAATAAACCGGGAGATGCAAGGGTGATATCCCACCCTCCCCGTACTCTCAAATGAGGAAAGAGATCTTGTACTATTTATTGTTGTTTATTACTACCCCGCTTGCATAAAAATAAATTAAACGGACTCACTGATTGGTGCTTTTGCGAGCATTACCTTATGGTAAACCCACTCGCACTCCTCCATGCTTTGCGCGCCACTCCAGAACATTTTCTCGTGTCCCACATTTCAGCTGCCATTTTCTTTCTTCATACAATGAAATTGTCCTTTGCGCATTTCGTTGCGTACAACAAAGAAACGACATCTCAGCCAGAAAGCGACACGTTCTAAAACCACCAAACTTTTACTTTAATCTTTATGGCATCCTCGGCAGCACACACGTTTTCCTTCGATGCACCTGCAACAATATCGTTTTCCATCACCAGTCCACTTTCAATGGAGTAGAGGCTGGAAAAGAGCAGCATTGAAAGTGATGAAGGACAATCAAAGTCACTCATTTTACAAACCAACTTGAATGAATCCATCTCTATGCAGAATGCAGGCAGACATATTTCAGTGGCAAACACTGATTTGGATTTAATTGAAATAAATAAATCTGAGGTTAACACTCAGTCTGCCACTAAATGGACTGTAAATATCTTTGAAGGGTGCCGTGTACAAAAAAGACACACATGTGCATTTGAAATGTAACATTTCACCAGTCATTTCTCTCTTTTACGCACATTTTATGCTGAAGGCCGTACAGTAAGTGGAGCAAAATACCAACCACAAAGTTCGATTTCTCTGAGATCTGGGCTTAATCGACGTCTAAACAACCCACCCTACAGCAGAAATGTAAACATTTACAAAATGACCACTTTATCTTAGCCAGATACCGTACAGAATAAAGTTTGGTTTGACATACAAATTCACTTTGGCCAAAGAGTACGTGAAGGCCTTTGCTTACTACCTGCAAAGGCGTTTTAAGTTATCGCTGATGAGAATGGAAAGCAATATCCTATGCTTATTTTTAACGAACTCACCAAAAATCACCATACTTTAATAGAACGAGACTGCAGTGACTTGAGAGGCTGGAAGTATGCAATCCCCACAGATCCAGTTGCCCCCAGATATTCTATGCTTTTTCTAATGCGTTGGTTAAAAAAAAATGAATGCTTCAAGGAATCTGTATGGTATACTGTAAGGAAGGCATGGTATCGAAGTAAAGACAGACACATGCAATCACAGTTCAAGGGTGTTTATTAAACTACATAATGGGTGAGAAAAACGCCTAACCTAAACCTAAATCTAAGATGGGAGCAAGCTACGACCATCAAATAATAATAATACAGTCGGTTTATAGTGAAAAGGTCGAATGAAAAAAAGTCGAAGGTCAAAATCTCGAAAAAAAATCTCGAAAAAAAAAGTCACATTTTTTTTATGACGTTTTTTATTCGAAATGGGGGGGTTCTCCCTAACCCCCCCTTTTTTTTTGGTTTTACCCATTTTTTTTATTCCCGACCCCAAGATAAATATATAATTAAAAAAGAGGGAATTCGACTTTTTTTTTTTCGAGATTTATTTTTCGAGATTATTGTCATTCGACTTTTTTTTCGAGATTTTGACTGACCACCAATACAGTCCTAGTGGATTCTTATTCAAATAAAAAGGGCCTATATTAAAAAAAAAACTCTCTCCTGCACCTGGTAATGTCGTTCTCGGTCTCCTTATTTTTGTTCCTCTTGATCGCCCTCCTTGTCCAGTCGCACCCTGATTTGTATACCCCACTCCTATGTATCCCTCCTGGTGCTAAACGTATTTAACTCTTCTTCCACTATCTCTCTCTCATTCTATGTTCTCCTCTTTCATCTTGGACCCCTCCTCTCACTCACCTTCATTGCCTTGCCATCCTCTCTTGCTTCCCTTGTTTTTCCTCTTTCTCTTAATCCTGTCTCCCTTCTCCTGCTTACCTTAATCCACCCCTTCACTATCTCCATATGTCTCTTATTTTACCGTGTTCAGTTCCTGCTCTCAATCTGTCCCTCCTCTCACTCACCATCCTTTACTTCATTCCCCCACCGTTCACATCCCTCAATTCCTGTATTTTTCCTTTTACTCTCACTTTTCTGCCTTACCCTCAGTGTGAATTTGCAGCTGAGGACTGGTAGCTGGGACACCATGTGCTAAGGCTTTGGTTGGCTGGTGTAACACATATTATTATTAAGGGCACTGTCCCAGCAGGATTCCCAGGAGGATCCTGTTATTTTACTTCTGAGCCTGGTGTTTGAAGAGTCGGGCCATGCACCCTCTTACTTGGCTGCGTGTTCTGAGATGATTCAATAAGCCGTTAATTGATGCGCCACAGGCAGGGAGGTTTGGCCAATATCCATATATCCATTTGAAAAGATGCTGTCTGCAAACAAACATTTAAGTTCTAACAAAAAAAGCCAAGTGTATCACATTTCAGAGCTTTTTATTTTTATTTCAATTTGTATAGAAACCGAAATTATTTAATGATCTTTGATGCAGGTAGTGACAGCACACTTTATGGCATATATATATATATATATATATATATATATATATATATATATATATATATATATATATATATATATATATATATATATATATATATATATATATATATATTGTTGCAGTATTAAGGACATGTAAGACTATTAATGCCAGTGGGTTCTGCGGATAAGACCTATTTACCTTGAACTTGGACTGGCAATGAGTCACTTTCTAAGGTATGGTCAATCTGGAGGTGTTACGATTAGACGCATGGGTTTTGTTCAGACTAGCTAATTGACTGGGTGGATGTATTCACTTTTTTAAATCATTTGGCAACATAGGTGATTGGCAAATCTCAAGGTAAGACAAGGTAAGACAAGCAGTAAGAGCCCGTCTGTGGACACGATTCACCTTGTGGTGTGGGAATATGGCTGTTCCCATGACTATCCTGTTATGGATTTATTGTAGATTTTTTATTCAAGATCATCGGTGTAAAGCAGAGCTGAGGCTCAATAACTAATAGTCAAATGATGCTGACGTATAGCATGTTTCAATGTTCTTGGTGCATATTTAAAGACTATTATTAGTTTGCTGATCCACTTATTATTCGACATTGCATATCACATTTTTAATTTGAATTGTTCTTTTCTGCCTCATCTCTTCCTTTATTTTGTTTTATTTTGTTCTCTGTTGTTGATTACAAAGTTTTTCTTTTTTGTTTTATGTCTTTTGTTGATGTTGTCGATGTATTGTACTGTTTGATGGTCGATATATCAAGATGGATTGCTGTGAAGAGTCGTTAATCCAAGTGTTGCCTTGACAAGGACCATACTGGTCAAAATACATGTTGGCAAGCTCCATTTATGTTCTAAAACTGACAATTTTAAAATTAAAAACATTACTTTTTGTTAAATTATTAAGTTAGATGAGCGCTCTAGATGATGGCAGACTCTGTTTATTGGATACTGTTACTTTATTAGGAGGGGACATAGCCTAAATGTGCCAGAATCTGCCGCTACCTGATGTACCACAATATTCTCTTCTTTTTTAAGAGATCCACTTGGTTCAGCCCTATATTTTAGTATCAGACTTCCATATAAATCCTTTCGTTGTAAGCCTGCATGGAAATCACACCTCGAATCGCACCGACAATACTGATTAGGAATGCCCTGCGAAGATCTTAGTTCTGCTACGTGCCACTTTTCCATCTCGTCACCGCTCCAGAATGGGGCGGCACATTAAATGGTGGCCTAAAAGCATTATGCCTCAATTTTCCGCCTCCATCAAATTCACCACCCCATTTAAAAGTAAACTGTGCATATTTTGAGATGGAAACCGCCTTAGATTTAGTGAGATTTGGGGTGCTGACTACACACCTGTTTTTTGCGAGCTTGCTTTTGAGTAGATCAGTAATTATTCATTCACTGCTATATTTATGTGTGTTGTGAGCAAAGCTGTGAACAATAGCCTCAGCACCAGCGGTGCATGACCTTCCAAAATGTCACTGCAGAAGGGTTGGTCCTTTCTCGCTTGGTTCCCCTAACTCCAGAGTATTCCCGCAGACTTTTAGAAGTGTCAAATACACATGTGTTCTTTCTTGTCAATCGAGTTAGGAGTGGACTGTGCAGGACAACTTCACAGATTGCTTTTTGTGGAGTTTTGGAGTGCTTTTGACAAGTTTAGGAGAGTTGAAGGGTTTTTTGGAGGAGTTTGTTAGTTTCAGTTGTATCACCTTTTACCAGTTTGTGTATGCTCTTTAGGCTACCTCTCTAATCTTCACTTTTTACCCTTACTCCTCTTTACCACTGTTCTCTTTTGGTCACCCCAAAAATGTAAATGTATGGTTGTCTAATACCTTTGCTCTCCTATGGTTTTGGCCCAGAGAATGCTTCCTGTGCTAAGAGCAGTCACCTTAACTAGTGCTTGTGTATTGCAGGGATCCTCTCCCATCACGAGAGTCTTTTGAGAATTTGTTTTCTTTAGACGCTTGATTTGTTTTTGCATTGATTTTATTGACACCCTAGACGCATGTGTGTTTTCATCTTGGATTCGAAGGCAATGTGTAGTTTCATTTGGAGGGTTACCGGGGGAGAAGATGTGCTGCTGGACTACTCCTCAACTTCTGCATCCGAGGTTGAGGGAGTCAGCCTGCAGGGAAAGCCAGAGTCTGAGAATGAGCAAAGATTGAGATGGCAGTGTTTTTCATGATGAGGAGACAAGGGCTACAGAGGTTCAAAGCATAAGGAGGAGGAGGAGGATATGGCTATCAATATGGAGGAAGTATTAGAGGCGGGGTCATTCAAAGAGCACCTTGGTTGAGTACCCTGACCTTGGACTTGTGGAGAGGAGGAAGAATTTCAGGAACAGCGTGGAGAGGTATCCACCGAGGTGCAGTGGGACAAACATAGAGGGCAGAAGAAGAGGGGATGGTGGTGGTATTGCTGGAAACTGGAGATCACCAGGAAGAGGAGGCTGAGACGGTGCCTCAGCAGATGGATTAGAAGGCAGAGACTGGGTCCACTGCATCATTGCCGTCATGTGAGTATGGAGAAAGGCTTTTCTTAAGACGTCACGTAAGATGACCAATCCACCCATGGCATCACTGCACATCTGCTCATAGTTGTGAGCCTGCCTGCCAGAGGGTGTGACTGGCAGGGGATGCAGTCAGTGTAATATTCAACCTCGGCATAAAGAGTTAACCCACAAACACTTTAGATTGTGTTATAGATGCAGCTAGTACATCAACTTCCTGCAGCAGTGCGTATGGTCGCATGGAGTGTCAGATGACACTCCAGTTAATCACTGTTCAAGCTGTAGTAAGCAAGCTGCATGCCGCAAATCTCGAGGCTCAACCATCTCCCGGCACCCCATGCATGGCCCTACACAGCCTTTCCCACTGGCATCATCGACTAACTGGGCCACTTTACCACTTTCCTATTGCAATGCAGCCTTCTGGTGGTGGTGGTAGAATTCCGTTTGGGTATAAAAGGCAAGACTGAGCGGTGTGAAATGAAGGCACATACTGGTTGCATTGCCTGACATCTGTCAGTCCATGTGAGCTGGATGATGAGTTAGTGGTGGATGCACATGGAGAAGCACATGCTCCTGCACCACCCTACACACTCTTAGATGGCTCTCTTAGATGGCTTGGCTAGAGGATAGTAAAATGGAATACCGGGTGCGGTCAAACAGTGAAGAAAAATGGCAGTTGTGGCTCAAATGGTTGGAAGGGTGAAATAAATTGAGGCAAGCCTTCCAATTTGGGAGCCTGGTACTAGGATTCACGGAGTGGTTCCACTGGTTGGCTATCCCACTGTTGCTGGGGCACCATCTCACCTTTTGCATTGATGACACCCCGTCAGAACTTGATTCTGGCTAAGTCTAATGTGCCTTGCGGAGAAAACTGTTTATCTGGGTCTTTACGAGTATAATAGTGCCATTTGTCCAGGTACTTCCATGTTTTGGGAGAGCAATCTGTATACATAAAGTGGGCTGGACTTCCTTTAGAGGAAGTGGCACTTTTTAAGTACCTGTTCTTAAAGGGGAACCACAAGGAATGGCTAATTGAGGAACCAGGTCTGCTTCGCTTTCCATCAGCGCCAGGAACTACCGCACTCGTAGGCTCAACGAATCGACACGTCTCATGCTTACCACTGTAGCTCAAAATTCAATGGTTCACGTGAATCCACCCAAGCTTCGTACCTGCCACTTTACCAGTATTTCAGATACACTTTCCAGTGTTGTGGTCCGATCCCCTCTATCCATGCTGACCCCCCTGTAAGGTACCCAGAACAGAGCGGTCTAGATCCAGAGATGGGGGTCAGGAAGGACAGGAATAGGTGAAACAAAAGTCTTCTTAATGATTAAATCGCAAATGTAGGTCCAGGTAAGGAAGGGGTTAGATAAAATTAGACAACGGGGCATACATACCTTATTTTCTCCACATCCATACCAGGTTCATGTATACTATACCCTCTCTTATTGCCCTACTCTTATTATCCCTAGTAATTCATTTCATTCACTAATGTCATGCATGGTTGCAATGCTTAGGTGCCATGGTTACATTCCTATTTATTCTTCGATAAAAAAGGTGGCCAGCCTCTTCCTGATTTTGTATCCAGACAAGATTGATGACAAAATAGGCAATGTATCTTCCCTCCTTGTTTCAGTATTCTTTACTAGAGCTGATTATTCCCAAACTCTTCCTGGAACATGATTCCCTCAACCCACTATTAGAGACAACACAGCACAACATGACAAAGTAGCATAATGCCAGAACAACACATAGCAGTTCAATTAACTGCACTCACCAACCCATGCTTTGACAGCTCTCATTCCGTGGCTACTCTGCCTACTTCCCCTGAAACTCTGGGCACACTTACCAGCGAGCCCTTGCTTCAGGCGAAATTCTCTTACCCTGGATGCTTGGGGATCGCTGGGTCATGTCCAGCGACCCCTGGGCTTTTCGCAGCAGGGGGAATCCGAAGGGCAATCACCAGTTTGTAATGGAAAAATTAATCACTCAGCAAATAATCCAATCAAAGGGTAGGTTGATAAACTTCTTTAATGGCACTTGGCACAGCAGTAGAAAATGATCACAAGACACAAAGCACCAGATTCACATTCCCATGCGGAACATAATACAGTAATTCCCTCTCCCAGGTTTGCACAACTTTTATATGGATTTATCAAGTGGGGTTGAGTGGGCACAGCTTAGTTTGTCAAAGGTGTTTCCAATAGTTCTTGTTCTGTATTCTTAGTTATTTGGTCCTGTCGCCAGATGACACCCCATTTGCACAATGGAATGTGAAGTAAAATTTGCCAAATGTTTGTCTGGGTTTAATGCCCCAGACAGCTGGAAGGACCTACATGGATATCCACTTGGATTGCTTTCTAACTTCTATTATAGTGACATTTGCAAATATTGAAAAAATTATTCATAAAATGTTTTCAAGAGTTCCAGAAAAATAATTATTCCAAAGAAAAAGTTAAAGATAAGTCCTGTTGAAATTTACGTCCAATGCATTTCATTCATTATGACCATCTTCAGGGACTATTTCTAAACAGAGAAAACATATACAGAAAACCATATTTATTGTAAACATATTGATAAATTGTTGTAATTCTTACGTATTTCATGTTAAATTCACTTTTTTGTTGTACATTCATAATAACCAGGTGTCTATGTCTTTGCTTGGTTTTAGCCAAAACCTGAATCTCTTTTGGTTTGGTGCCCTCAGATGTATCTGTAATACATCAGTGAATTATTGACAATTGTGGTATCTGAAGAACTCCTAGATCCTTTCAATGCAGTGAAACAGTTTAGGAATATGCTTACATTAAATATGAACTGTATTTAATTATTTTTCAATAAACAGTCCAGACGTAAATGTCTTAAATGTATTGCATTCATGCCAAGTGTCATTCCAATAAGAATACTGTAGTTTTTGTTTAGCTCGAGCGGGATTTCTAGTTAATAGTCCCAGTCCAATATCAGCTCTGTTCATTACTACAATACATGATTATTTCCATGACTCTAAAGGATTATTTTTCTATGATAGAGGCTTACGCTGGAATTATTGAGGCTGGATACATCTCTTTGGTCATGCATTTACTATATAACATTATGGCATTCCATGAGACAATTGCATTCATTGATATTAAACCAAGTTCATATTGAACTATTTGAATAGGAAAGGATTTAGGGATTGGCAATAGGTTCTTCGAAAAGACTCCCTCAAGATAGTACCAGTCTGGCTGATTTTCTGGCAACTTTGTATGCCCGCCATAGGTTATTACAGGGACTGAATTTTCTTTATAGAACTTTTTTATAGGTAGATAGGAGAATTTTCCACATTTCTTATGGACCAGCTTTGCTTGGGAGGATAGTGTTTGAATGTTATACCTTGAGTCACTTTTATATGTTATCTCTGTTTTGGTGTCATTAACTAATTGTCCTAGGTATTTAAACTGATGCACTGTCTCAATTATTTTGACACCCTACTGTCCATTTAAAGGATAACATCTTTACATTTCTAGAGGCTTGCCATTTTATTATGTTCGATTTGCTGATGTTAATAGAGAGCATATTTCCAAATGCATATTTTGTTAGTCTTTGGAGCTGCCTCTGCAAGCTTATTGGGGTCTGGTCAATTATGAGCAGATCATCTGCATAGAAAAGATGGGGAATTAAGTATTTACCTAGTTTTGGTGGAAACACTCTTGTGTTCTCAAAAATATTTTCATAGCTTTAATGTAAATATTAAACAGAGTTGCAGCTAAAATTCAGCCTTGTTTCAGACCACGGTAAGTCAGAATGGGATGTGTTAGTAAACCTTCTTGATTTAATTTGACTCGAACCAAAGTATTTGTATAAAATTGCCATAGTGTTTGAAGTATGTAATTTGGGCACCCGGCCTCTATTCGTTTTTCCCATAAAGTTTTCCTTGATATTGAATTGAAAGCTAGTCTAAAGTCTATGAACGCTAGGTAGATGGGTTGTTTAGAGGTCCAGACTTGCTTTCTTAAAGCTGTCAGAGTTAGTAAGTTGATAGAAGTCCCCAAACCAGCAACAAACCCAGATTGATGTGAATCTATGATGTTTGCAGATTTCAGCAATTTATTTCAGTCTTTCAAGAGCAGTCTTGCAAATATTTTCCCCAGAATATCTAACAGTGCAATCAGTTGATAATTTGATGGTAAACTCTGATTGCCCTCCTTAAATACTGGGATCAATATATATTGTTTCCATGACTCTGGAATTTTCCCTGTAGTTTTTATTCTTCAAATATCAGGTACAAGATTGAGGCCCATTCCTCAGGATTGGCCTTCCGGAAGGAATTTGAGAGGCCATAAGGTCCCGGATCTCTTGACGCACTTAGTTATTTAATTTGTATAATAATATCCAACAGGTCAACTTGTAATAAGCTTAGATCATTTTGGAGGTCATTAGACATCTTAACAGGAACTGTTGCATCAGGAAAGATATCAGTAAAGTAGGTTGTCCATGTGTGTTCTGATATGGAGTTTAACATGAGCTATGACGTGCCTATCTTGGTTCCTTCATTCAGAAGTTTCCATATCTGTGCACTAGATTTTACTGCCAAGGCTGTTAAGATTTGTTCATTCGCTTCTTGCAACTTCATTGCTTTGTGTTGTTTTACAAAGTTATTATACTTAGTACGGATCTGAGAAGCTCTTTCTCTATATTCATTGGAATTTGTGATTTTAAGATTTTTTTATTCAGCCTTCATTGTCACTTTAGCATTTTTTATATTTGGATCAAATGGATATTTGTGCCTAAATGCGGTTGAACACAATTTTTAGAGGATTCAACAAATACTAAAAGGACCTGTGTATATTCCGGTCGGTGTGTGGTGTCTAAGGAACTGTCTTCTTTTTGTAAGTTATCTAGAAGACGTTTTAGTTTATGAGCGGTCCATTTGATTCTATTTCGACTTTCCATGAGCTGGATCTCAGGAGTATAATATTTTAATACCGGTGTGTTTGTTTTTAGCCAGGTTGTCTCAAAGATGTTATGATAACTATCCGTGGAAGTCAGAATTGAAAAATTAACTACAACCGATATGGCTTCTGATGATATAAAGACAAAGTCTAAAATTTCAGAATATTTGTCTCTTTTCCATGTCGGTTGTGGAGGGATATCATTATCAAATGTCCCATTAAGAATAATAACATTTTGTTCTTTCATTAGATGAAACCACCTATTTGCTTTCATTTTTAAGATATTATTCTTTTGAGCAAAGCAGGATATGATAAAATCTCCTAATAATAGAATTGTATATTTTTGTTTTTCAAAGGTGAGATCTGGATTACAAAATCCAAACATTCAGCATCATTCAATAGTGCACGATTCCAATAAAGGTTTAAGATGGCAGAGTGAGTTGCCAGGGGACACAGAGTATTTGGTAGTATAAGTTTGCTCATTGAATACAAGGATGTGGGAAAGCCCATAGTGTAAGACTAGCATTCATTTCCAATTTCAGAGCAATCTAAAGGCCAGCTATATGTCTGCCTATTGGCTGTTTAATGGGAGGAATTCAAGAGAGATTGTAATTTGGCTGTAAGTTTTGGGTCGTTATCCATGTTTCTTGTAATATAATTATATCGTAGATTGCCAGTGGGTGGTTGTTATTTGTAGACATAAGATGTTTAAACCCTCTGGTATTCCACACAGCCATCTTTGCACACTGAGGGATTACGTACATTTGGTATCAATGATGTACATTATGCTTGGTCTATTTAATTGCATTTTCGAGCCACGCCCATGAGGTTTCTTGATCTGCGTAGTTGTTATTATCAATATACACATCGCAGGTTAATTGGCCTCTATTGCCCTCACAATTTATAATTACCTGCTCCACTTTGTCTGGCTTAGTTAACATTTTGTTAGAAATTTTCAAGTTGTCATTTTGTCTATCTGGTTTTACAATCAGACTTTGGGTTTGTCTTGCTGTGTCCCACTGCTTCATAATCGATAAAGTAAAGCCTTTGTGTGCTAGTATATTTCTTTCTCTTTAGATGGTCTCTTTGACTATTTGTGACAGTACAGTTATGGTAACTGTATCCATTTTACACAGTGTCTGAAAATAGACTGCTTTGATGTCATGGGAGTCAACTGTTTTTAAAATGTGCATATTCTTAAAAACAGTTAAAATAGTTGATCTATTGGGAAAAGGGTCTTCTTGTTTTCTCTCGACCATTTATAAATTTAACATGTCATGGTGATGCAATGTTCCTTCTATCATCTTTGCGGAAGCCCTCTATAGACAAGAACTTGTGTGTTTTTCGGATTAGTTCCTGTACATATAACGGTCTCAATTAAGGGGTTTGATGTGATCTTTCTTTTGAAATACCTGAGTTACCCATTGAGTGTGCGCTACCACATCTATCAAGACTCAAAGACGGTTTCATCTTTGCTTGGTTGTCAAAGACGAGATCGGTATTGCAACGATTTGCGATACATGCACTTTTCTGTTCCATGGTGCCAAAAGTATTATTTTCAGGGGACATATTTTCTGTGACAAAGTTTCGATTTGATATATCACATAGGTCTCTGAGTGATCTTGTTCAGGGTCAGTATTTGGTAGGGATGTACTTGATAAGATCCTCAGATTCCTTGATGTTTTCTTCATCTTGGTTTATTGTCAATTGCTCTTTAGGTGTTGGTAGCTTAGCTATAGGTTGAGATTTTGTTTTTGTTACTCTCGGTGGAGTTGTTAATCCATCTATACATTTTTTAGATTTTGTATTAGATGTTTCATTTGGTATCAATTGATTTAAATTTTTTTTTATTTTAATTATTCTTAGCTTTAATGCTCTCTCTCTTATTTCTTTTTTTTACATTGTGGTAATTGAAATACCTTATATACTGGGTCTTGAGAGTCACACATTTCCACTATATAATTCTGTAACACCAAGTCAGATTTTTAACAGAATCTCTAATACATCGTTTTCTAATGGCTTGGAACCCACCCTGATAGTTTTTCCGTGTGCATGTTTTGAATTAAGATGTCATCTGAAATAGCCGTCGACACTGGAATTCTTTGGTCATTCATCTGCAATGCAATTTTCTGGGTTAGTGAGACAGCTATCCAGTCAATTTTTGCGGCTAGTGAATTTAGTAGGATAGTATGATTCTTGTTTTTTTTTTCTATAGACTCATATATTTTTGTTTAGGTGTAAACACCTATTCATTGCAGTTAAAATAGTTTCATGATTTGAGAGAGGTATTTGCTTTAACCCGAAAGAAGGTCTCTGGTGGGTTTTGCAAACAACATTACTGTGGATGCAGATGATATCATACAAGAATTTGGTGAGTCAATATCAAAGAATGAGACAGGTTTGTTATTTTCAGCTTTGTTGGTTCTTCTTGTTGAGTTTCTGGGATTATCTCACCATTGTTGCAAAACGAAGTGTCAACTTCCTCCTGGTATTCACCCTGTGTCACTCTGCTTTTGAGGATGTCATTATTACTACCCTGGGTTTTTCTTGGGCAGACATTTCTGAAATTCTCTCACCATCATTGCAGAACAAAGTGTCATCTTCCTCTCAGGGAATTCACTGCATCAAATAATTTTTGAGAACAACATTTATATTACCCTGTTCTGGTTTTTCTTACACAAAATTAGATGTTTTCATTTCATTTTTAAGGGCTTGCGAATACAATATTGGCAAGTCCGTGCTGTCTTGATCGTTTATTTACGCTTGGCAGATGGATTCCAGTTGGATTGGAATCGGGGGATTTTTATGTGGATTTTTCAAATTAGTCTCTAGTACAAGTGATTCAGCATGGAGTCCTTGAATGGGATATGCTAGAAATTCTTCATCCGTAATTCGGTGTGAAACAGGCTGATTAATAGTTCCCACAGATCATCCTGACACAGTCAGTGATTGTAAAGCAAGCGATGGGAGTATTTCAGAATCAGCACCAGTATTTATAATGAGATTTGAGTCTCTAGTTGTTCGCTGCCAAAATATCCTAATATCAGTGTTCAGGGATTTGGAACGGTTGTTTTTACTATTTGCGATTTTACACTGTTTCTCAGGGGACATAGACATTACTTGAACAGCCGAAGATAGCAACACTTGTACACTTCCAAGTGAGATATTGGCATGGCTTGGCATTGCCATTTTTAAAGTGTAAAGAGACATGCCAATCAGGGGACAAAAATTAGGCAAGTAATTAATATGGAACAGCAGTATTGCAAACTTAAAGGAGAGAATAGAAATGTGTGCTGAGTAGCAGAGAGGCTCAGCCGAACAGCACTCTCGAGCACTCCAACATGCACGTGCGGGATGCATGCGTGTCAGAGTTTAAATAGGGTTGCTGGGAGATGTGGACAGGGATTACTCTGCTGCACCATTGAAATGTATGTAGATATGAGTAGATAAGGTCTACAATTTCAACCGGGAAGGCAAGCAGAAAGTACACATGGTATGAAAACGTATTTGCCATAATGCCGCCTGATAGTAAATGTTGGCGAAAGCACATTCGCATCGCACTATAATATCACAATGAATGACCCGTAATAAGCTGGCTATGTTGCCATTTTATTTCGTCCACCATCTTGATCATTTTCTGCTTTCTGTTCAATGCTGAAATTATGTGTTTTCGGCTTTAACACGGCAAGAGGCCAATGTGTGATCTTTAAACTGCTTTATGGTGCTAACCTAGACAGGAATGTTGAAGCTACTAAAGTGGATTGTTTATCCTACACTGAAGGGCCTTGAAGCTAAGCAAGAGCTCTGCTAATCAGTAATTTAGGTGCCATCCTGTTCCAACAGTGCCTTCCCTGTGCAAGCAGCAAAATGGGATAATGAGCAGCTGAACATGCTCCTCTGCAGAAAACCTTATTTTTGTTGCTTTAGAACTAACTGACCTTAGACCCAAGGAACAACAGTAGTTAACATAAAGCGAGTAAAACAAGGAATGTTACCTTTTACCTTGTACTAAGAAAACATGATATGCCGGCTCTGCATACAAGTTCACCCCGCTCCCAGACCGTAAATTGTCTGATGGAAAACAGCAAAGTATGCAATAATGATGTTTTAGTATAAATCAGTCACGTAAGCAGGTTACAAATCCTAGGCTTTACATTACATGGAGAGGGTTGGACGATGTTTCCCAGGCTGTGAAGAAACCATATAAATATATGTACTTTTGAAATGTTCACTCTCTCTCATCTCACAGTGTTTACATGTACACATCGTGGGGCGCTGAGAACTGAGTAGCTACTTGTTAATAAATGCAATTGTAACTTTGACCTTGTGACTGGCATATTTCTATTATGTGGTAGTAAGCCTTGATTTTAATCTTTCAGATGGCGCCCGAATAGGGACCCTCAGGATTGATGCCACATCGCTTGGATGAAGACAAGTCCACCGGACCGGGAGTGGAGAGTGACGGGGCGCCCTGCAAAGTGAGACGCAACTCCACTGCAGTACAGCATGCCCGATCCCTGGACGTTGGGCAGCATTTTTTGGGCATCACGACTATGGTCCCGGTATCGAGGGTTGTTTGATGAAAGGGCCAGCCACGACGATTGCTGTCCATTGGACCTTGTTGGTTGAAATCAGGCGAGTCGTGCCCCGATTCATAAAAGTCCTGATATTTGTTTGGTAATAAGTGTTGTGTTTGCAAATCCAAATGTAGCCAGGTAAGACAGTGATTTTTGACATGCCTGGGAAATTGACATCCTGCTTTTTGAGATTTTTTCACTGTGCCGGCATATGAGATGTATTGTAAGTACGGCCTGGGAGCTATTGTATTCAATTCTATTGGGCACAGAAAGACCAGACATGTCCCCAAACTTCAGTGGCCAGATTTTGGCAGTTTTGAGGTTGCCCACTTAGAACATTTGGAATCTGTATTATTGCGGAAAAAGGATTGGCCTGCAGCATTTGACGCTGTTAGAGATTGGAGGAAGGAAGCTATGCAGCGACTCAAAAGTAGAGAGAAGCATGCATGTAGACATATGAGGAATGCTGATAAAGTATTGTTGCATGATCAGCAGAAACTGTCAGAATCCATTAGAGGGATGGACAGGGCTTTCCAACTAAATGGTCAAAAGATATATACATTTCAGAATTTGCATGCATCATGAGCGTAGTACTGCTTCAGGTACTGGCCCAACTGCACCGCCTCCTTATGTGCCCCCTCCCGTTCTTGTTCCTCTCCCTGCATCTGCACCCGTGCCAGCAGCTGCCATTCCCATAGTTCCGTCTGCACCGGCAGCATAATTTCCTTCGCCGCCTACTGAAAGTGATTTGTATGAACTCTCTTTGCCAGGTGGTTCTGCTCCACCTATAGTGGTTGGCGGGGTGGGAGCTGATTCAAGAATAATGACTCCTAGCACGATAACTAGTGACAGAAAGAAAGTTTTGCACAGATGGGCTGAGATGTACATGGAGAGAGGTGATGAATCAGCCACTTTAGCTGCAATGTCCGATCACAGGGGTATTCCTGAGCAGAAGGAATTGATAGAGTGGATGGGAACGTATCTAGCTGATATGGAATGATTTAACAGACACAAATGATGTCCCACAGGGGTTGCAGGATTTGAATTTCCTTGCCCGCTCAAGGGACACTGCAGCAAAAGTATGTGAGCATGTTGCTCAAGTATTTGTGTTTAAAAGAGAGCTTGAACATTTGCATTCAGATGAAATGGATAAAAGTGCACGGCAGGCTTCATATGTGCAGAAGCAATTTCTTCCTCCATTGAAACAGATGAGTGTAGAAATGCAAATTTGCACAAGAGACGCTCTTAGATGGATTTCGGATGTTTCAATTTCTCCCATTTAAGTGCATGCCACATTTATTCAGTATACTCCGGCAATGTAAAGGAAGGTGTTAATAGTGATGGTTGAGTATTTGCAGGATGAATGTATGAAGATAAAGGTATGTTGTCCTGCCAATTTGATGGTTATTTATAAAAGAGCATTTGCACCCAATACTGCATCAACTTCTTTGTCACTTAATTTGGCCTTACTGCTTAATAGACATTCAGATTTGCCTTCTTTGCAATTGCCAATGAGGGAGGTTCCTCCAACATTTGTTCCAAAAGTAGAGATTCCTGCTGATGCAGTAGCAGGAACAGCTGCCTCCACTGTTCCAGTACATTATATCTCACAGTTTGTCCATGTCCCGTTTTCTAGACCGGAAGTGAATACCATTAAGCAATCAGTTCCAGATATTAGGAAGAATCCAGCAGGATTTTACAAAGAAATAGAATCTGTCTTGCGTTTGTCAGTTTTTACATTGGGTGATATTGATTTGTTGTTTCCCATGACCTTCCTGCTGACTTATGGAAGCAAATTAGAACTTGAGATGATCCGGCAGAATTGGGTGATACATGGGATGCCTTGGTACGAGCAGATGGGGAAAGGAAAGCCTGCGAGAAACTGCCACCGGTGATACTGATGTTGCTAAATAACATGGTGACTAAATTAAAGACTTTGGTACCTGAAAAGAGAATTATATGGGATAAGCTTGCAGCTTGCATGCAAGGGAAGTCAGACGGTGCAACAGAATATTTTAACAGATTGATTTTTCGGATTTTAGTGGTCAAGATTTAAGCCCGGAGCCAGGAAAGAGGTTGTTTGTTGACAAGTTTGTGCGTGGATTGTGCCTGAAATACGATCACAAATTATGACTTCTGAGAGTACATGGCAAGCGAAATCACAATCTGAAGTGTTACATATGGCCTAGTATTATGAAAACAGGGTTATTACGGAGAAAGAGAAGATGGAAAAGAAGAAGGACAATTTGAAGACTAGAGTGTAGTTACAGCAAATAGCAAGGGGACCAAGAGGTCGGAATGCACAGTCTAGGGGCCAATTCACACCACAGGGTGGCGCACAATGGGGTCCCGTACACATAAACCAATGTACATATCATAGACAGGTAGGTCACTGGTGAGCACAGTGCCCGCTCCTTCAGCAGAGATCGAATGGCAGGTATGGCACCATGAGTAGATGATCTGGAGGCCGTCATGGGATAGGGGGTCCCGGTAGAAATAGGTTTGCACAGAACCAACAGGCACCACCACAAGATAATCAAGGGGGGCAGCAACATACTGCTAATGGTGGGAATGTTTTTGATAACCCTTCCAATGCTTATTTCTCTGAAGATTTTACATCTGATGACATACTGTTCCGCTAGAACAGCCGGAAGCAGGGTCTCTAACCAATACCTATTCCCGTCAATAAGAAAGGGCCCTACGTTGAAATGAAGGTGGGGAATAGGGAGCATGTCATTTTAATAGATACAGGGGAAAGTGTTCTATTGATCATCCGCTCGTTCCAGATATTCCACTGTCAGGGCAGAGCAAGATTTCTGTAGGGTTCTCTGGTACACCAGTGGTTAGTCCGGTCTCTCGGCCGGTACCAATTTCACTGGGACCATTCACTGATTCTTGCCCATTTCTATTGATGACAAATTGTGGTGAAAACTTGTTGGGATTGAATTTATTGAAGAAATTAAATGCTGTCATTTACTGTTCTCCAGATGAGTGTATTTGACGATTTCACCAAAACAATCTTCTGTTTCACAATTTCTGTCTATGCCTTTACCAAATGAATTAAATGAGGTTCCCACATGTTTATGGGTAGTTAAAGACAATGACGTTGGAATTTTACAGGTTGAGCAAATTAAAATTATTTTGAAACCAGGTGTTAAATTGCCATGTATCCCGCAGTATCAAATTTCGGTCAAAGGAGAACAGGCCTTGAAAAGTATTGTTTCAGATTTGATACACAGAGGTGTGATTGAAGAAATTGTGGGAAGTGTGTGTAATAGCCTGATTTTACCAGTTTACAAGAAAGGGATAATGCGCTTCCTTTCCGTTTCATTATTGATTTGCGTGCAACTAATAAGGTGGGTGCCCCACAGTTCCCGATTGTGCCCGATGTCACCACTATTTTGACTATGATTCCAGCCACGGCTACACATTTTAGTGTCGTGGATTTGAAAAACGCTTTCTTTAGCGTTCCTGTACATGCTGACAGCAGATATTTGTTCGCTTTCACCCTATGGGGACGCTCGTTCACATTCTCTCGTGTGCCGCAAGGGTACACTGAGAGTCCAAGAATTGACAGTTGAGCATTGAAAGAACAGCTTGATATGCTTGAATTACCTTCCACGTGCATGTTGCTGCAATACATAGACAATCTACTTATAGATGCTGATTCTGAAGATGCTTGCAAGGAGGGCACTGTGCTGCTGCTCATTCATTTAGCAGAGCATGGGCATAAGGCTTTGTTAAAGAAATTCCAGTATTGTCGACAGGAGGTCACCTATCCGGGCTATCTCCTGTCGAAGGAGGGCAGAAGGCTTTAATTGGCATGGCTTCATATTGTAGACAGTGGATCCCAAATTTTTCACTGTTGATAAAACCTATGTTGGCATTGACAAAGGAGGACATTTCTTTGCCTTTGCCATGGGACATGGATTGCCAGAACGCTTTTGATTTGCTTAAAGCTGTGTTGTGTTCAGCGCCAGTTTTGGGGACACCGAATTACGAGAAGGGCTTTGTTTTCCATGTACATGAGAGAGACGGGTGTGCGCTGGCTGTTTTGACACAGGAACATGGGGGCAAGAATAGGCCGTACGGCTATTTTTCCTCCATGTTAGACCCTGTTGCATGCGCTTTGCCAAGATGTCTGAGAGCTGCAGCGGCTGCTGCTGCATCAGTAAAACAAAGTGGGGGTATGGTTCTAGGTCACTCTTTAACCGTGATGGTACCCCACTCTGTAGACGTTCTATTAAACAGAACGCAGACTCAACATCTCACATCAGCTTGACTAACAAGGTACGAGCTGATTCTATTTGCACCGCATATCCAAATTAAGAGATGTTGTTCATTGAATCTGGCTGAACTATTGCCTTCTCCACAAGAGACAGACTGCAGTGACAAGATGTCACATGATTGCCTTTATGTTACAGAACAAGAAACCAAGGGCAGAATTGATTTGACTGATATACCCTTAAAGAGTACACAAGGGGAACTATTTTGTAATGGCTCCTGTTTTAAGCTACCGGATGGTACATCCACTGCTGCTTATGTAATCACCATGTTAAACACTGTTGTAGAGAGTAAATGAATTCTGCACAATTCTGTGCAAGCTACAGAGATTATCGCATTGACTAGAGCTTGTGAAATTTCTGAAGGGCTTAGTGTAAACATATGTACAGACAGCCAGTATGCGTTTGGGGTGGTTCAAAACTTTGGAAGACTATGGGCTGAAAGGGGATTCTTGACATCACATGGGACAAAAATTCAACATGGCACTTTGATAGTCCAATTGCTATCAGCAGTTGCGCTTCCTACGCAACTAGCAATAATGAAGTGCGCTGCACACCAGAAAGTGATGGACAATGTAGGAAAAGGAAACGCTTTTGCTGATAGGATAGCCAAACAGACTGCTACTGATCTGCATTCCAAAATGTATGTGCTTGATTCAGCGAGATGGGTTACTGACACTTGCATGATGGAAGAAGGGATTAGCAGTGTAAAAGAGATTCAGGCTGAAGCTATTCCAGAAGAGATCAAACAATGGGCTGATGGTCCAGCGGGTCTAGACAATGAGGGTTGTTGGGTGGACAATGAGAAACAGAGATGGATGCTGCCCAATGCCTATGTCACTGATATAGTAACCATGGCTCATGGCCCAACATACATATGTGCTAGAAAGATACGTCAACAGTTAGATCCCATCTGGCATAATGCTAATATCCCGAAAGCTGCTGAACGCCTGGTTCAGAATTGCATGATATGTTTACAACATAACATTGGGAAGTGAACACCAGCACCAAAGAGCAGGTTTGGTCCTCCCTCCATGCCATTCGTAGTGATACATTTCGATTTTATTCATTTATTTATTTTTACATTTGTTAAACGCCCAGACCATGGGGTATCACGGCGTCGTTACAGACATCTTGGTTATTGAGATGGAACGTTGCCAGAACTACAAATATGTATTGGTAGTAATTTTTGCTTTTAGCATATGCGTTGAGGCTTTCCCACTGAAAGACGCCACAACAATGTCAACGGCCAAGAACATGCCTAAGGAATATTTTCCTAGGTTTGGCTTGCTGAGAGTAATTTGGTCCGACAATGGCTCACACTTTATCGCTGATGTCATACTGCACGTATGTGTGGGATTACAGATCGAATAACGTTTCCACTCGGCCAGGCATCCTCAAAGTGTGGATTGGTGGAACGCCACAACGGTATTTTGAAGAATAAACTTGCCAAAGTATGTACACACAAGAAACTGAGATGGCCTGATGCTTTGCCAATAGCTTTACTATCGATGCGGACGACCGCACAGTCAAAAACAGGGCTCTCCCCTTGTGAGATTGTCATCAGGAGACCAGCCAATGTATGGAATGCACCAAGACCAAAAACAATTGAGGGACATTGAATATCCGCTTTTGTCTGATTATTGTGATCAATTGACTCAAAACTTGTGTTTGATTCACCAACAGGTACGAGCAGCCCTACCTGTAAAATATGAGGGTCCAGTTCACCGACTCCGACCTGGCGAGTGGGTCTTGGTGAAAAAATTCGAGAGGGGCACGTGTCTTACACCTCGCTGGAAGGGTCCCTACCAGATCCTTTTGGTTATGCAAACAGCTGTTTGCGTAGCGGCAAGCGACAAGCGGCAAGCGGCAAGCGACATTGGATCCACGCGATGCATGTGAAAAGAGTTCCTCTTCCTTTGCTCTATGACAACTGGGATGAGAAGGAAATTGATGATCCCAACGCCCCAAGTGAACCAGCTTTGAGCAATACCAAGGATACCAAGTGTGCTACCAAATTGCTTCCTGAGCCCATGGGCCTGGGGAGACTGCAGCTTTTTCTTCACCATCGACTGACGTTGTTTAATCATCCTCTTCAGAGAGCGACAACGCTCTGTTTACTGATCATTCTGTACCTGATGTTTCAAGGTATAATCTGCGAACAAGAAACAGGATTTAGATTTAGGGCCTGACATTACATTTTGTAATAGAATAGGAAAGTGCAGATAGGATTCTGGACCCGCAAGAAACCCACAAGAAACCAACGTTGAGCCAGTCCCTCGTCAATCCTCTGCTGCATCTAATAAGAGGCAGGGACCGGCAATGCTACTTCAAGCAAGATTGGCCATTTGGTGAAGTGCCACCTATGGATGAACTAAAAAAAAGCCTAACAGTGCAGCTTCTTAAAAGACACTGAGAAACTATGCCCGTGTTTGGGGCCGCTCATACTAATGATGACACTGACTGGTTTGCTGGTAATGGGCCTGTCTATGAAGGGCCATGGTCCCCTAGGTCCAAATGGATACTGATCACAATAACAGCTTGTACTGCAATCGCATTGATACCTGTACTCTATTGCCAACTACAAGTGTCTCCACTGTGCCTCCACCATATTTGCATTCCCATACTCTTCATTCTCGAGACCTCAGACATAGAGGGGGTTATCAAAACAACACCCTCTTGATGATAATGAATGCAACACATGTAATTTTAAATAAGACCAATTGTTGGGTTTTCTCACATTTGCCACAACATGGAGAAAAGGGGTTGGGTTGATACATACATTCACTCCCTCTAACTACTGCTTGTTACGCTTCACTCAGGGCATTATTCTTTGGCAGATGGAATGATAGTGTCACTGGAAATTTCGATGGTACAAATCTCAATGAGTTTGAAAGACGGATATTGGCACCTCTTGAGTGTTCCGTGTTTGCAAATAGGAGCAGGCTAAATGTTGCTTCTACTAGGCCTTCTGTTAGACTCTCCAGACCTTACCAATCCATGATCACCTTCAAGATGGCTACCGTGGGTAAAAAGGAAGCCATGCCTCCTTCATACACCATTATCCATGGTCCGCACTCTGTCCCATTCTGTATACAAAAGGAGGGTTCCCAGACAATGGGCACATTTGATGGATGCATGAACACTGCTTTACTGCCAAGTGAGGATAGGCCTCTGTATGTAGGAGGTGCCATTTATTTTGTTTGTGGTAATGAAGCATACCCATGGCTGCCAAAAGACTGGAAGGGTACGTGTTATTTAGGGATACTCCCACCGGGTGTATATATCACTACCACTGCCGAAGTGTCTATTACTCGTCCCAGGCAGGATGAGGATGGTGACACTCCCCTACAGATTCTGGGTGATGTTGCTAAATCCTTTGTACAATTCTGGGGGCAGATAATAAACTCCCAAGATATTAGGAAACTGGCTAGGGTCTTAGAAAAAACCATCAATGAAACTACCAACATCCTAAACAATATCACACTGGAACAAAAGGCTATTAGATTAGTGGCTCTCCAGAACAGGATGGTACTAGACAATATTCTGGCTGAGCTTGGTGGTGTATGCAAAATGGTGGGATACGCGTGTTGCATTTTCACACCCAATTCCTCCCCCATCAAATTTGAAGCAATAAAGAGATTGCACACCTTGAGTACTGAAATACATGTTCCAGAGGGAAAATGGAATATTAGTGCATGGTTCTGGGACCTGTTGCAAACTTGGGCTGGAAGATATTTGCAGTTCTAATGGTGATTCCTGGCATTGTACTATTGTGTTGTTGCTGCATACAGTGTCTTCCTGCCATTTGTTCCATGAGAGGAGGTAGCTGTGCACAAACCATTGGTAAACTAGAAACTAACACACATGGGCAGGAAAATGTTACTAATGCCTTGGTAATGCATGATGTCACCATAAAATAATTCATTGCAATTAATGTTTATGAAGATGGCGATTCAGGGTGTTCTGATGACGATACATGGCCCTCGGATGATGCTATGTTTGGATAATGCTCTTGGAGTAGGCCTAAAGGAGGGTTTGTGAAAACGTATTTCCCATAATGCCGTCTGATCGTAAATGTTGGCCTACCACAGTCACATTGCACTATAATATCATAATTTTTGTTTGGACTGACTGTGCGGACCTCCTCATATGCTGTTGCTGCTATCGCTCGCAAGAGGATGTCCCTGGATGTAACACCGCCGTTGCCTGGTGGTGAATACACTATGAACTAGATCTTACATTGTTACTACAGGACATATTGAATTCACGGATTTACGGCCTTGTACACTGTCCCTAATGGAAACTGCCCACACACAATATGCTCCCAGTAATGTATAACTAACAGCACACATTACCAAATACTTACCAGCAACACAATACAGCAACACAGCATGGAAAAATGCAAAAACATGACAGTACTAAGTTCAAGTAGTGGTAGTCTTACAACCTGAATATGCCAGCACATCGACCCCTTACAACTGTAGAGTGTTGCTGCCACGCAAATGTCTCAGTGTACTGCATACAACATGAACTGCATCTGCAAAGTAGACGGCCTTGTGAAGACATGAGGAAGGAACCTGCAGATTAGGAGGAACACATGGATGCACAAGCACATATCAATACACCATGCAGTGTACAATAAAACAACAATATCTACTATGGATGTCTACACAGTATTGACTACAGACTGCCCACACAGCTCATGGGAGCCCAACGTTACTGTGTAATTCACTGTCACTTGGTCACATCCTTTGCAAGCCCATGGAAACGGGAAGCAGGAGGGGTGTGTGTCTCACAAACCCAAGCATCTAACCCAAACTCAGGACAAGCCTGCATGTGCCCAGCCGGAATACAGTGGATGCCCACGGGATCCACACAAGGCAACACAAAAACAAAAATATCCATGTGGGGGCAGGGGGCGGGGGGCAGGGGGCAGGGAGAGCCCACCCAGGCGGTTCGAGGACAGGGTGCACACCAACACCCACCTGCGTGGATGTTGCGAAAAAAAAAATACCTCCATGGGCTCATGGCCTGCACGGCTATGCCATTGTGAGAGAACTGCTGTCGCTCTGCTCATCCTCTGCTGCTGCATCAGGAGGTGGTGGCACTATGGGAGGCAGCCCACGCAAAGCCCTGGTATGGTCCTCCATGGCAGCAAGCATGCGGGTCTGGAAGGTCTGATTCTGGAGGATTAAAGTGCGGAGATCCCCATGCAGCACATCACGGGTTGCCTGCATTTCTGCATGCATGGCCTCGCGTGATGCCCGGATCTCCTCACGTGTTGCATGCAGCTCAGCTGAGAGTGAACGTGTGAGCTGCTCCAGCTGCTGTTCTGCCCTTAAATTACTGGAAGCCTCAAGTTCAACCAGAGTCTGCCTGAGGTTATGTAGTTCTACCCTCAGGACTTCCCTGTGGCCCTGGGACTCTATTGATATGGAGTCTCTAGTGCCGCCCGTCTGTCCCTGTTGGACACCAACATGTCTTCCCGGTGTGATTGGCAAATGGAGTCTGTTGCCTGCTGTTGTTGCTCCATCTGCCTTTCAGGGGGGATAATGGAAGTAGCCACCCTCTCCATTGCCTGAGCCATCATTTCTACTGATGCTGCCTGTTGGGTTGCCATACCGTACATGGAGTTTTCCCATACAGTATTGCCTGGTGGCGCACGGCCACCGCGTCAACGGGCACCACACCTGTTTTGGCAAGGCGATCTGCACCTTGCTGTGCTGTCACTGCCTGAGGCTGCAGAACTGCATTCCCCCTCTGATCTGCTGGCCCAGGAACAGGATCAGATGCTGTGGAGTGCGACCCTGCATCCGTAACCACCAAAGGCGGACCTACCAACACTGACATCCCCATAGAGGGTTCTACCCCTGGTGCAGGTGGGTTGGCCAGAAACACTTACCTGCGACTGCACATAAGTCTCATCATCCGATCCAGCACCTGAATAGAGGTCTGGGAAGGTGCACCAAGAGACACCCCTGGACAGTATGGTCTGCAGTAACATTGGGTTTTCACCCACCACCACACCACATCCCCCACTCGTGCCCGTTCGTGTCTGAGATTCCTCCTGGGTCTGCACCATCTCCTCAACCTCAACAGCATCAAGTGCATCGTCACCTGCAAAAACATGAAAGACAACAAATGGAAACAGGCATGAGCACCATAGCACACACATAGGCCGTGACAAGCCAGAGATCCAGTACATGATTTACACATGTCCCACATGACTATAACCCTGCCATGCATGCACTGTCAAAGAGTTGGAAGTGGAGTCAAAAAGGCAGACACTGGGGAGAGCAAGATGGAAAAGCAACACATTTGCTGCATGTTGGGTAGCACTGGCATCACACATCAGGCTGTGAGTGTCATGTCCAATACACATACATGACACATGCCACCACACAGATGTCATGTAGTATAGCCACGTTAAATTACAAAACTACAGCAATATGTCAGTGAATGAGTACTGTCATACATTCATGTCACATCGACATGATGCGAAGATTAATGCTGAATAGTATTGCTAAATATGCATGTGCCACACACTGAAACACATCGAGTGTCCAATAATACAGTCATTGTGGGCTGATCAATGGTTGGTCAGTTTAACATTACAGGAAACATCTGTCATGTTCCACATGCAAACAGGCCCTGATAAAAAAAATTCTGCAGCCCAATACTCCATCGGCCTGAATGTTGTAATCATTAACATAACCAGGTAAAAATAGTGGCCCAGTGTGGGCTGTAAACAATGACCAAAGCATATCACATATGTTGCAATAGGGCAGAAAAATGCGTAGTAAAAATGGGAGAGTGGAAACAATCAGCCTGAATTAACACTTACAAAATCTGAACAATGTAGTTGCAAGATGACAGTTGAAGGTAAAGTGCACTAATGTGGCCCTAATTGGCAACTGTGGGCAGAAGGGATACAGTCATACCCAAATCCAAGGCACGTGAATGTATGAGAGGAAGCAAACGGGTGACCCATAACACTCAGGAGTACACACCCTCACCTGGCACTCAATCAGAACCCATCACCCAAACAACATACACATGGATTACACACACACGCATGGGCACTCAACGGACAATGCATCGTAATCAGGTACATCTCCCACACCTTGGATCTCTTCCTCTGTGACGAAGGTCCCAGCAACAGACTCATGTTCAGTGAGTTTGTTGTCCTCTTGTGGAGACCCACCGCCAGTCACCAGAGTAGCGGCATGATTTGAGGCCAGCTTGTTCTTTGCTCTGCATTTCAGGTCATTCCACCGCTTGTAGCAATCATCAGCTGAGCGCCTCACAAATCCAAGGGCACTTATGTGGTTCGCAATGGTCTGACAGTGTGCCCTACATTGAACAGGTGTGGTCTTGCACCCTGCAGTCACCAACATTTTGCGGCTATGTGCCGACACAAAGCTCACAAGTGCATCAAGTTTTGGGTCATTAAAGCTAGGCTTCCTTGACGTGCCGGACTGTGTAGCCGTGTCTGGGGTCTCAGCCTGTAGTGCCAGAGCACCCTTCTTCCTCTTCTTCAAAGGTGGAGCAGAGCCTGAGTGGCTTGCGCCACTCTGGTCAGTAGGGGCAGAAGCGCAGGTGGACTGGGTACTGGGAGTGTGCGAAGGCACAATGACCATAGGTCTTGGTGCAGGCATTGGCTGAAGTGTGATGTTGGCAGGGGCAATGTCAGTTTGATGGACCAGGACCGACACTGTCCCGGCTGGGAGACTCAGAGCTGGCGGGATAGAGCTGCAGCTGCCCCTGCAGCCTCCCCACCCTGCCTACTTGGGGCAGCAGATGACATCGCTGCCCCAGATCCACATGGCCTGGTGACACCAACTTGCACTGGCACACGTGGCTTAGACTTGATGACCTGGAAGTCAGCCTGGGAGTCATCCTGTGCCGGCTCAGGTGCCACAATGGGCTGGTACAACAAGGGCTGAGCTGGGAGGGTGTCAGTCACGTTTCCCTCAACCATGGGGGGGGCATGGGTGTCCCTAATTGGTTCTCCACACATGGGGGTCTAGGGGCATCCTGCAAATCCTGGCCACGTCCCCTACCGTGCCCACATGCCCACCTTTTGGAGGTCGGCCACCTTTGCCTCCCTTACCGCTTGGTCGCCTCCCAACCATGGCACTGATGTTGTTGTGCGTATGTGAGTTGCAGTAAACAATTGTCCTGGGCAATTGGGGGTGAAAGGGGTAGGGTACTAGATGGAATTCTTACCCTAGTGCTCTAGCAAGGCTGTCTGTGACCCCTGGGGGAAGATGACGGGTCAAGCAATGCACAGGCACCCCAAAACCAAAAAGTAACATGCAGGCAACCCCTCGTAGACCACGTGCGTGGAAAAATGAACCCGCACTACGCTGTGGCACCTAGAAACACAAAAACAAGCGTATGCGCGTTATATGCAGCCTACAATGACCTCTGAAGGGGTACGCAACACACGGGGCAAGCACAGTTGGTAAATGCGTGCGCGACTTACCATCTGCCTGGAAAAAGAATGTGAAAAAAACACGTGTGTGCGCATAGGCAACACCCCCGCCAAAAGAAGAACTGTACGCTGTCTGAGGAGACAGGACAAAGGAAGAAGTGAACGCTGTTTGAGGAAACAGGCCCAAAAAAAATTAAGAACGCTGTCACAGGTAACAGGGAGTACGAACTTGAAACGCTGTGAAGTAATTGCGTGTGAACCGACAAGAAGTACAGAATTCACCCACTCGCTCTCCACGAAAAGCACGTACAAGGGAATGGGGTCCTACACGTACCTTTTAAAGCGGCCCACACGTACAGCATCACTTACGCATGTGCACGCTAAGGCCCTTTCCTCCAATGACACGAGCTGACACTCGGACGTGCAGTTTTTGGACGTGTACGATGAACATGCACCCGTGTTGATGGAAGCGCCCGCGCGCATCACGTCACTTACGCGCTTAGGCCCTTTTCTCAGTTTACACGCATCCACATGCGGACGTGCAGTTTTTTCACGTGTGCTGAACCACTATGCCCACGTCACGAGGGAAACGCCCGCGCGAGTCACGTCACATAAGCGCTTACATGCTAAGGGCCTTTGGTCCAATGAAACTGCGTACGTGTGCTGACGCGCTTACGCGCGAAGGGCCTTTCCTCGATTTTACACACTGACATGCAAGATTTTCACGTGCCAAATCACTCCATATCAAGCTGGCCACGCAACAACACACGGAAGACCACGCTCCTGCCCAGAAGGCCGAATTACTGCCCCCCAGAGCCCCGAGCACACTCCCACCTGCCATCTGCTGCTGCCTGACTGCCTACTGCCCACGTGCCCTGCTATTTGCTGCCTGCACGTCAGCCAGGGGTGCAGTTGCTGTGACCACCCCTGCTGGAACCGAGGACTCCCGACTGGGATACCATTGCTCCACAGCCCAGCCCCAGGACCCAGTTGCCCACCCACTCCTGCCTCTGGGGTTGCCATGTCGGGCACAACACCATCTGGCACCACTGGCAACCCCCAGCCAAAGAGGCAGAGGGCCACCAGCTTCAGTGCCAGGGAAGTTGGTGTTCTGGTGGAGCAAGTCCTGGGGCAGTATGATGCCCACTTTGGAAGTTCGCGCGCCGACAATGAAGGACGGACCAGGATCTGGATGGACATCGTGAATGCCATCAACGCGGAGGGGGTGGCAGTCCACGACTTACAACATGTCAAGAAGCGCTGGGAGGACTTCAGGTCCAGGACCCTCTACAAGGCTGGAGAGTATCACATCATTATGGCTGAATCTGACACTATTTCATTTACAGAGGAACAGATAGCTAAACTCATTGAGGGTCCCTGATTTTTTGAAAATGTACAATTACCTATACAAAATCAAGGGCCTACAAGTGAAACACTGCTGAGATTAAAAAAGAAGCATTTTCGCACTGAAATGCATGGACACGTATTGAAGGAAAATTTAAAATCAACTATCATTCCGCAGGGGTTACAGGTGAAAATTATCCCATGCCTCTTTTTAGATGAAAATGACTATAAGATAGCGTTCAGTCAAGTTGCCACAAAATGCAGCCGGGACCTCTTGGTGCTAACTATAACAACAGCCCAGAGAGTAAGTGGCAAGATCTCGGAAACCCTATTGGAACAGGAGAAGTCTTTCTTGACAAATGTGTTAATCACAGAAGCTAAACAAAAATTAGAGCAGATTGAAAAATCTTTTCTAGAGTTTAAGAATTTAACAATTGAAAAAAAGACAAACAAATTAAAGAAAGACATCTCACTCTTTAAAAAGGAACTGGTATATTCGTACCTTGCAGAAGACTTTAATCCTCAAACATTTTGGAAAACTAATGTAAATCAGAATACAGGTCCTAAAAAAGATGGGTCACGTTTTCAGATACGTCGTCCAGTAATTCAGACAATGATGATTCTAATCAATCCCTGGGCGACTCCCCTTTTCGAGGAAGGGGCGGCCGAAGAGGCCGCAGAAATGCGCCACAAGGCCCGATGTCCCGTGGAATGCCTATGCAAATCAATCCCGGACAGGGAATGGTGCACCTGGAATTCCAAACTCGCAACCGAGCCTACAGATGGTAAATGAAATATTACCTATCTTTAACCCTTCATCACGTATATTAACAGCATCGGAAACGTCAGTACTGAAACGTGGCTTATCGTTTGTCCCTTCACAGAATCCTAGTGCAATGTCATTGATAAGTGAAATTAAAGAATTCCTACGTAAACTCAGACTTCGGTTCTATTTTATGGACCACATAATACCAAGGGAACCTAACATCTCGGGTCTTTCTAAACCTTCTTCATTTACTTCAAATTTGAGTGATCTTCCTCCTGAAGTAGCGATCTTTGAAAAATTGGTTCTTAAAGAAGTAGAACAGCAGATTCGCCATTACAGACATCAATCAGGACCGAATTTACATCTATCAGAATTCCAGGCCATTAAGACACTGGCCGCTGACCCCACTATAGTCATAAAAGCTGCCGATAAGGGCGGGGTGATAGTAGTGTGGGATGCCAATAAATATGATCAAGAAGTTGTAAGACTTCTTTATACCCCTGGTCATTACACCAAAATAGGAAAAGATCCATCTAAGATGATTAAACTCAAAATATCACAACTCACGGAAGAAGTGAGTCAAGTAGGTTTTCTTTCTTTAAAAGAAATTGAATATATCAATCACTCAGATGACCGCACTCCTCTTTTTTACATAATGCCTAAGATGCATAAAGATATTGAAAATCCCCCGGGACGTCCAATTGTTTCAGGGTGTGGTTCGATTCTCGAACCTCTATCGAAGTACATAGATTTTTTCATCAAGCCTTTGGCTATGTCAACACCTACCTTCCTCCTTGACTCCAGAGATGTGATTAATTTGGTAGAAAATTTGAACTTTAATTCCAACACACAAATATTGGTTACACTTGATATTGAGGCTCCCTATACGAACATACCTCAAGAGAGAGCAGTCCAGAGCTTACAGACCATGCTTAACAGACAACCACTCCTACATGCTGTCCCCACCAATTTCTTGTGTAAAGCTGCTAAGTTAGTTTTAACTAAAAGCTTTTTCAAATTTAAGAAATAATTTTTTCTACAAACTAAAGGGACTGCCATGGGCTGTATGTTTGCCCCAAATCTAGCCATTATTTTTATGGTTCTGCTTGAGGAAGATAACATTTTGGCAGATTCGAACCCCTTTATACAACAAATTAAGTTATATCGTCGATATATCGATGACATACTCTTAATATGGGAAGGCAGCACTCAGTCTCTAACTCAATTTGTGGAATGGCTTAACAAAGTTGATCCAGATATTCATTTCACGTTTGACCATTCCACCACGAGGATTGCCTTTTTAGATTTGTCTATCTTTGAACAAGGAGGTGGTCTTCAAACTGAATTATTTAGGAAGATAACGGAAAGGAACACCACACTCTGCTTTGAGAGCCAACACCCCTCTAGTCTACTACGGAACTTACCATTTGGTATGTTCCTACGGCTACGCCGGAATTGTTCTGATATTGATAACTTTACCAAACATGCTATCATCTTAGAAAATAGATTATTAGAACGCGGCTATCCAGAAAAGCTTATCAAACAATCTAGAAAGAGAGCCCGATATGTAAATCTGAATTTGTTACTGCTACCCAAAAATGATAGCACCAAAAAAGAACAATTGGTTTGTGTCTCGACATACTGCCAATACAGTAATGCTATCAAAGGCAGTATTTTGAGAAATTGGCGGTTCCTTAAAGTATCAGGCATGATTTTGCCTAAACCCTTATTTGCTTTTAAGAAAGGCAAAAATGTAAAACAAAAAATGACCCGGGCGAGTAGAACTTCAGCTAAAACAACTGTGATTCGAGACACCAATTTCAATCCAGTGATAGGGCACTACCCATGCACTTCATGCACTGCCTGAATGACTTCCTTTGTAATGGAAAACAAAACCTGGGACCTACGCACCTTCACAACGTGTAAAAGCAAAAATGTCATTTATGCAATTTTATGTCCTTGCAAAATGATGTACATTGGAAAAACCACGAGAGAAGTAAGTACCTGAATTAATGAGCATCGCTCTAAAATTAACACTCGGAACCTGAATGCCCCTATGGTGATCCATTTTGTTGAAATGGGCCACACTGCAGAACAAATTAAGTGGTTCTGCATAGAAAAAGTCACTGCTTCCAATATAGCCCAAATGACAAAAAAACTGGCTTATAAAGAACAATTATGGATCTTTAATTTGAAAACTTTAACTAATGGTCTTAACACATTAGAACCGGGGTACTCATATTCGTAAGGAGTTTTGATGCATGGTTGGTATAAGTGTCTCCATACTCTGCCATTTTTCCAATTTAGACACTGTTGTGGTTTTTCAGAGTTTAATAAATCTACAAAGATGGCGTTTTCTGACCTTTTCGATTAAGCGCAGGCGCACCTCGGTGTGTATATACCCTATATGAGCAGTCAGCTCATTATGTTAAGCAGTCACGTGCCATATAGAGTATGCCGGCACGAAACCCACAGCCCGCTTTCCAGCATGACGTACAATAGTCATGTGATTGCTTCCTCGGCAAGTGGCCGCACACCATATCGAGCATGTCGGCACATAATCCATAGTCCGTTTTCTAGCTTTACGGACAAGTAATAGTCACGTGGTTGGGTTCCTGGTCGCGGGCCCTCCCATCGCGGTCACCTGACTTTAGCAGCCTATTATTTAACATGGCGTGGAAATGGTTTCCATGTTGCCAGAGCTTCGCTGCCGTGTTGCGGTCTTGGCGTTTTTCCACGAACGGCAATACCTGAACAGGACAGCTTGTTTCGAAAAGTGAGTAGATTTTCCATTACATGCTAATTCTTAGTCTAGTATGCAGCATTCTCTCGTGTGAAAGTCATCTGTGAGCACGGTCTTATTTACGAGCCGCTCTTGATGCAACTAGTAGTTTCCATTTGTACACAGCTGCCTTTATGGATTGTTGATTTTCCCGGCCACTCATAGCCCTCTTGTTTCGGGTGCTTTTTCCCGTGATCAATGATTACATTTTTTAGACCCTGCTTACCTGAATTATTATTGTAATTTGTGTTACTCAGGGTTGCTTTACAAAACCATTTTTGTGACCCTTGTTCCTCCGTTTCTTTCACTCACATAGAGAACGTGAGAGCTGCGGTGACCTGGTTGACCCATACTAGGCCATCAGGTTCATGAATAGAAACATTGGAGGACTGATTTCTCCCTCCAAAAAGTTCTCTCTATCCTGCAATTCATGACTGTAGGGTAAGTGTAATTGGGCTCTGTGGTCTAATTAGGATAAATTAGGGCCCTCATGTGATAGAGATACAAATACTCTATCTAATAAATTTCTTTCAGTTGTTATAGATTGGACTATTCCCATATTTCTGATGACAGTTATGCAGTCCAGATTCTTTGGGACATCGCATATTGGTGCAGCGGGTTTTCCTGTTCTTCATAGCAGGAACTTCCAGCTGTTTTTCTTCTCTTTCTCTTCACTTTTGAAGGTTAGTGTTTTAAATTTAGGCTTATGAACTGCTTTATAGCACTTTGCTCCAAAAAATATTTTTTGGCTTATAGCGTTGGGTCACGCTAATTTAATGCACGGGTATTTTCAACTCAAACTTCTAATTGAATGGGTCTGCATGTCAGCCATGACTGGTGGATTCTCTGTTGCACTATGGGGCATCAATGATTATGGTAGCACTTTTTTAAGCATGCAAAAAGACCCCCCTTGGTACCACGGCACAAGGCTGGGGGCAGGTTGTTTTTCTCAATTTAAATTATTTTTAACTAATAAAAATTGGTTAACAATTGGGGGTTCTCCCCTTTCAGTGACTCTATGATGTATGTTTCCCTGTCTTTTCAGAGTGTAATTGTTGTTCTCCTGATGAAGACGTAACCCAATTAAAGTTAAATACGTCGAAACCGGTTGAGAAACCAGTGATGAGGTCGTTTTTGGACACCGACCTCTGTTTAATGAAATTAATGACAAAGGACTCAGGCCAGATTCCTGGATATGTAGTCGATTATCCCTTTGTTTAAAAAAAAATGAAATCTTTTACCCCCATTGTTATCAGGTGATCTCGCTACTGGACGTATGGAGGAAAGTTTTTACTAAATGGTTGATGCACAGACTTGAGGAGTGCGTCTTTACCAAAAACGTGTTGCAATCTTCGCAAGCTGGCTGTAGAAGAGAGTTCAGCACTGTAGATCATTGTTTTGCACTACATGAGAAATCATTGAGAAATACCCTAGGGTTGGAGGAGGGCTCTCTTGGGTTCAGAGAAAGCTTTGGATTGTATAGAGAGGAAGATATGGGGGAAGAAGATGGTTGTATACAAATTTTTCGTTTTACAACTGTTTGAATTACAATTGACCTTTTCACAATTAACTGAATTGTGAAGGTCAATTGTAACATACTGTCACGACTCGCTCCCTTCGCTCCCGTTCCCACCACTTGAGGGCATGTTTTGGGGTTTATTCCCTACTGGACATTTCCTCTGAACCTAATGCTACAGTGCTGTGATGAATTGGGAGCGCTAAAACCTTATTTTCCAAGTTACTTCCCTTCCGGATCCATTCCAGGTTTTTGGCAGCCAGCATGCTACTTTAATCAAATGACTATTCTTCCCAGAATGCCTGGATCACTGCTTCACCTCCTCCCTTGCAGGACAAGGTTGGGTGGAGGATAGGCAACACCTGTGGCTGCAGGTGCAGCAGGCGGCACACCTGAGGGGTGTGCTCGTTAAGCAGCTTTAAAAGCCTCAGTTTGCTTCAGTCCAGCGCTGGTCATCGTTGCAGTGTTCCTGTTGTGACTGGTCCCTTGTTCCTTGTTCTTAGCTTTTGTGCCTAGTTCCTAGTTCCTGTTTCTTGTTCCTCCGCCCTGGATTTCGGATTCATGTGCTTAATTGATTTCTGCTTTCTGGATTTCCCTTTCTGTCTTCCTTTGTCTGCAGGCAGCCTTTCTCAGTGCTTTACCCTTTGATGCAGCCCAATTTGCCTGTGTTTTCTGTTTCTTTGATGTTGTCCTTTGCTACTGAAAAACTTGATGCATTAGTCTTTCCCTTTTTAGATTTAGCTTCCTGCCTTTTCTCCTTGGATGGGTGGGAAAGGTTTCCTTTTGTGATATCATTTCCCTGCTCCTGATCCTTACTTTCTATTGGGATCCATTCCATGTTTTCCATTTCACTTCTGCATTTATTTCCCATTTGATTATTTAGGTGTGGGGTGCTGTTGTAACTAGTCCCTGTGTGAATGCCTTTTGTTTTCCTCACTATTTCTTTAATCACAATTCCTACTTGCTCCTTGACTTGGGTCTTAGGTATTTAGTTATCCTCCACGCATTGCTGTTATAGCCTTCTGGCTCCCTGTTTGATCAACTGGGTTCGTGGGTTTACTGACATTCAAGTGGTCTTTCCGGTTCTCGTGAGTACTGTTTCTAAGTTCCTTATTCAGTATCATCCAGAGTGTCAGCACACAGATCCTGTCCTTGCTTGCCCTCTACGTGGGTTTAGCGCTGTCAGTATCTGTAATAGCATAGTGGGTAAGGAGTTTGCCGACTTTCCTTTCAGTCATAAGGAGGTTCTAAGTGCTTTCCCCACATCCCTTTTCATATATTGGTATTTTGTTTCACTCTATCTGCACTCCTGGGTTTTAGTATATATGAGTCGTGGTTCTTGTGTGCACATTGTTTGATTCAAGGTTATTCACTGTGCGATTTTGTGCACATTTCCCTTGCCATATTCGCTGCCTTTGTACTCACCTGATTAATCCTGACACATATATGTGGGGGGAAACCCCCGCAACCCCCCACCCAACCCAAAACCCCTTATATATATATATATATATATATATATATATATATATATATATATATATTACCAAACCGATATTTTTTTTTATATATATATAAAAACAGCAATTGCATCCGTTAAATTTTCATTTTATGTCTTTCTTTATATGTAAAGATGTAATCTATGTGTACTCACCCTCACTGACCGTGTACCTCTTGAATGTTTAAAGATGTCCGCTTGTTTAAACGTGACAAAGCGGCAAACAACAGGTAGACACTCTATACCTACGATCATAGAGTGGTCAAAGCTTAAAACTGCAGTCCATCATCTGTTTTGACTGTTACCTACGTGATCAAGCGGTTTGCATACCGCGAAACGCGTCGTTCCTTTTTTATCAGGATGTTTCCCTTTCCTGCGCATAAATACCATTATAGAAGAAACTTTTGTTGCCAGGGATTCCTGTGGTGTCTGTTTTCCTCTTACTTTTTGCACGGATATTTTGTTCCACTGCAATTGCTCTTGGGAGTGCACTCCACCAGCAGCCTTTCTGTGGAAAGGCTTCCTTCTGCCATATATATATATATGTATATATATATATATATATATATATATATATATATATATATATATATATATATATATATATTCAGTGAAAATAACTTTGTTAAAGGGACGTTATGGTTCCAAGTAAAACCTAAAAAACCTTGAAATTCGTCAGTGATGTCATCAATTACATTTGTGATGTCATCTTTGATGTCCTGGGTGTTAGGCTTAGCAGTGCACGGTGGTGGCGCGAGTTATGGTTGCTTAGCTTACCATAACTGGCGAATTTCAAGGGTTTTTTGGTTTTACTTGGAACCATAACGTCCCTTTAACAAAGTTTTTTTCACTGAATTTCATAGGTTTTTAGTAGCGCAACTTAATCATAACGTCCCTTTAACAAAGTTTTTTCACTGAATTTCATAGGTTTTTAGTAGCGCAACTTAACCATAACGTCCCTTTAACAAAGTTTTTTCACTGAATTTCATAGGTTTTTAGTAGCGCAACTTAACCATAACGTCCTTTTAACAAAGTTTTTTCCACTGAATTTCATAGGTTTTTAGTAGCGCAACTTAACAATAATAACTTTTATTTTATGTACATGTAATATGAAACATACTGAACCTCTTCTACTGAACTTGGTGTCCGTGAACTCTTTTAATGTCCGCGGACATGTTCGGAGAACAGTACCACTACCTAAAAACTCTGGGGGTGTATGTTTGATTGTTATATCATAACATAGGAACATTTAACAAATTCAAAAAGCAACACACATACACATTATATGTAGTAATACATAAGAAATGTAACCCATATATGTAACACACTAACCATTTATTTAAATACAATATGTTCTCAAATGGAATATTCCAGAAGAAGATAAATTGGCTTCCAACATAATTACCTCACAGACACTACAGAACTAAGAAGAAGACCAGACCTATACAGTACTTAGAACATATTTTACCTGAAATAGTAAGTGTACTTCATTTTACTGATATATTTATAAACGTTCTGTATTAGTTAAAAAAAAATATAATATCTTTTTTTTTTCTCACAGAAATGTCTAGTACTCTGAAATGGCTAGAGGAGCATTTCCCACACGAGGAAACGTCACACGATAGTGAAACTAATGGTAAACACTTTACAATATAAACCATTTAATTATTATTATTTTATATACATTTAACATATATATATATTTTTTGTACAGAGCATACCAAAATAGAAAATACCGCTGAAGAAGCTGTTATGGAAAACACGCTTGACAGCATAAAAGAAAAAATTGATTTATTGTTGACCAATTTTAATAATTTGAACACTTTTGTTGAAGATCATTTTAAAACAAAAACATCATACCATTGCCCCACATGTACTTGTCCCCCCTCACCATATCCCAGTCAATTATCCCCAAACCCTCTCCATAACCCAAAACGTTTTGATGAGACTTCCATCCCTTCTTCATCTGATACCAATCATGTTGAAACCCCTAATTCTCCTGTTTTTGTTTCCGTTTCTGCCTCACCTTCTCTGTCATGAATTATTAATATATGTTAAATAAAGTTACATTTTTATATTGAGTTGTAATTAGTTTCCGTTTACAAAAATAAAAAAACAATGTAGGTGTCGGCGGACAACGTGGGTGTTCTGAAATGTTTGTAAATAAAAGAAAATGGAGGTGTCTTGAAGAACACTATACCTGTCCGTACTGTTCCCTAGCAAGTTGAAACTGTTCTGAGAACACAATTGGTGTCGTGAAATGTTTGGATATAAACGAAAATGGAGGTGTCCTGAAGAACAGTATACCTGTCCGTACTGTTCGCTAGCAAGTTGAAACTGTTCTTAGAACACAATTGGTGTACTGAAATGTTCGTAAATAAACAAAAATGGAGGTGTCCTGAAGAACACTATACCTGTCCGTAATGTTCGCTAACAATTTGAAACTGTTCTAAGAACACACGCGGTGTCCTGAAATGTTCGTAAATAAACAAAAATGGAGGTGTCCTGAAGAACACTGTACCTGTCCGTACTGTTCGCTAGCAAGTTGAAACTGTTCTGAGAACACAATTGGTGTCCTGAAATGTTCGTAATTAAACGAAAATGGAGGTGTCCTGAAGAACACTATACCTGTCCGTACTGTTCGCTAGCAAGTTGAAACTGTTCTAAGAACACACGCGGTGTCCTGAAATGTTCGTAAAGAAATTAAAATCGAGGTGTCCTGAGGACGCTATGTCTATCCGTATTGTTCGCAAGCAAGTTGAAACTGTTCTAAGAACAAACGCATGTCCGTAACTGTTCGTTTGACGTGTGACGCACTTTTAATTACTTCAGGACCCGAACAGTGTCCGTAGAACATCAACGGGCATGCGCAAACCAATGTCTGTACATTTGGTGTCCTGCGGACAGCCGCTTCCTTCAGGAACATGTTCGTGAAGCGATCATCTGACCGTGCCCATGCTGATCGTGTGTTCTGAATGCGGACACTGTTCGTGTCCCCGAACAATTTAAAAGTACATTTTCAAGTAATCCACAATATTATTCCATAAAAACTCACCATGGCACAAGTCCCACGTAGTAATCCTGAGTTTCTACATACTTTTTGAAACATTTTGAACCTTTTTTTGTGTTCGATCTGTCCGCGGAAAGCGCGCATGTCCGCGAACTGCGTACAAGGACCCCTATAAAAGACCACGTCCTAGAGCTTATTCTCATTGTGTTTCTGCCTTTTGTACAGAGCACAGCGAATTTTGCTGCCAACTGCAAACTGCAGATTTCCATCTCATCTTTGATGGCATCCATGGCTGCACTACTGCCACCTGGTGCTGCACCTGCTTCAGCACCACCCCCACCCCCTCCACCACCACCACCACCACCTCCCCAAGGGCCTGAAGAGGGGAACAGGAGTGAGGATGTAGAGGAGGAAGAAGAGGATGAGGAGAATGAGGTAGAGGAAATCCCTACTACCTGCACTAGGCATGAGTCTTGGGTGTGGCGGTTGTTTACCATTCATGGGAATGGTCCTAAGGCTCGTGCGAACCGTGTCACCTGCAATGAGTGCAAAATGATACTCAGTCGCGGGAGGCACGGTTTGTACAGCTTTGGGACCACTACCATGAAGCGACACCTGAGGTCATTTCACTCTGGGGCTATTCGCAAGGTTGTACCTTGCGAAGAACGTAGTAGGTTGATTTCCTCTACTTCATCCTCTGTTTCTGATCCTGTCACCACAAGGACCACCTCTGTGGGACAGCGTCTTCTTCAAGCTGCCTCACAGGCCATACAAAATTCTGATGACCCTTACCTTTCGAGGCTCACAGTTGTATGTATGTACTGTGAGACAGTACTCTGCAGGGGGGAGCGACTTCGCAGTGCTTTTGAGACTATCGTCTCAGAGCATGAGAAGACCTGCTCACTACCTAAATAAAACCCACTCTACATCTTCCTCTCTCAGCTCGCCCTTTCTTATCCCTGTGGTTGGTTTCCCCCCTTTACCCGCCTTTCCCCTCCTCTCCTAGTGTGTCGTGTATAAAAAGCCAAAAAAAATACAAAATTACAAAAATAAAAAAAAAATAAGGCTCTTTTCAGAGCCGCCTTTCACAGTTAAAAAATAGAAGTGAAAATAAATGAGGCAGGGCCTTTGTATTTTTTAGAAGTCCGCGGACAGTCCGCGGACATCAAAAAAATTGGGTTGATACCCTATCATACCATTGCAATTTCCTCTGGTAGGAAGTGGTGGCTCTGAAAAGAGCCTTTGGGAGGTGTTTGTATGTCAAAAATTATAAATACTTAACACCTACTTCAAAATGGATGCTGTAAATCTAAAAAAGCTCATAATGCATTTTGTATATTTGTCAAAAGAATCTGATTGCCAGCATAAGTAAGATGGACTCCATCTCTGCGAAAAATGTATGTACTACGAAACATAATATTTTCATTATGAAAAGAGGACATGGCAAAATCTCTTAGAAAGGCACAAACAGCCTTATTAACATTGCGCCTTGCTTTTTCCATTTATGGACCAAATGAAGAAGAACGAAGCCGCATTTGTCTCTGTGCAATCCGTGAAAATATTACTTGAGAATTAGGAAACATATCCATGATCTTCCCAAGTCCTTCCTTCATAGAAAATTGCAAAGAAATTCCAGACACATGTCCTAAACTGTTCCCTCCACAATGAATTACAATTATGTCTGGATGTTGCTCTGTCTCCAAAGTAGCACAAAGAGGTAGCAAGTCCAACCACTTAATTCCACGTACTCCATGCCAGTGTACTTCCACATGTGGAAATACAAGATCTACAGCTACTCCACAGCTTTCTGCATGCACCTTCAACCAATGTATCCATGAATCTCCCAAAATCCAAACAATCTGTTTTCTGAAACACACAGCCATAGCTATCTGTTGTTCTCTCAGCAAAAAGAGTATCTGAGAAACTCTCTCCTGGCACAACACACCCACTAAACTTTCCTGACCAATCCCTTTCAGTGCTCATTCTCATTTGTATGACTTCTGAACCCAAAAATCCCAGGATGTAACACCAGATGTCCGCGAACTACCGCCATGTCCGCGGACATATTGTAACATGAACAGCCCTTCTACCATTTCCACTTCACTTTCCGTGCCATTCCCTCATTGGATGTAGCTAAGAAGTTACATGACCATCCACCAATCACATTCAAGACCTCTACATCTAACTGCATCATCATATATCAGCACTGCAAATGTACTGTGAATCTCTCTGAGTACAAGTGTCATATCATTGGCAAGCACCATCTACAAGAAATACTGTACACATCTCCAAGATTTCTACTTGCCGCTCCATGCATATCCAAATGCATGAACACAAACTACAGGTATGCATATTTTCTGTACAATACATGAACACATTTTCAAACTGACTTATTATTTTTGTTTTATTTCTTTATTTATTCAATTACTTTAATTTAAGCATGACATTCAGGCACTATTACCTGGAAGAGCTTAGTTACAGAAATAGTGGTATTCAGTGGTACATTATGAATTTCACAAACATAGTAAAGATATTTTGTTTGCTAAAGTTAGTCATTACAATACAATTTGTTCATTAAGAACATATCATATGCATTGAACTTGTGCGACGTATCTTATGTAAATAAGATAGTATTAATGGTTTTGAGGAAGGCGCTGAGGATTTCAATTAAAAACATCAATGTCTAAATTAAAAACAGTGCTATATACAAACAAAATTACTCATTTGTTTCTTTTACAATTGCAGTGAAGACCATTCTCCTGAAAAGAAGCAACCGAATTTGAAGAACAAAGAAGAACTAAGAAGTAACCTGTTCATTTTAGAAAAAAAGTAAGTAGAATATCACAATAATATTTGTATTATTACTGAAACACACTGTAAAGTTAATTCATGCTATTTCTGTGCCTAAAATAGAGATTGTGCAACATTCTGTTCATAAATCCCCATGTCTTAAACAGCGATTTACAGACAGAATGGCCCACAAATTCCTATTTTTGGACACACAAATTAACCAACTCAGCCACTACAATTTGGATATTATAGAACAAACAACTGTTTTAATTGTATACATTAGATTTACTATTTGTACTTCTCCACACTACTAGCTTACTTTTTTTCTGTCATCTGAACCGCAGTTTAGTAGCATATAAATTCAAGAATACCCATCCCTACTAGTTGTAGTTCCCAATGCACAATCACACACCATTACATACATCTTTATCATCTTACTCAAACACTCATGCACACAGCACACATACATTGCAGAACACCCCAACCCATACCTTCTTTATTTTTTTCAACAGACCCTAAAGAATGCCTACCAAAAGTCAAGTCTGTAGAAAGCAACGCAGAAGTAGAGCAAATGAAAATAAAAGTGTCCAACATAAGCATCCATATCTAGCGGAATTTGTAAAAAAAAGTTGAAACAAAACAGCTAATACAGTCATTTAGTGAAACAAAAGAAGTTTCAAGTGGAAAAACTTTGCCTCCTCTATCAAAATGTAAAACAAACCAGAAAACAATTAACAAAAAATCAGCTATCACTACAGATAAAACTGCTTCTATAAATCTTTATGAAGTTCAAAGTAAGCATACCAAGAAAAGTATTTTCGCCAAAATGTTCCGTCACAGAGTCCTTCAAAAAAAAACAGGAGAGAAATCAGGTTCAACCCTTAAAACCTATTGTAGGAAATTAATCTTAGAAGCATTGATAGATAGTGCAAATCTTCTCAAAAGAAAGTTATTTATTTTAGTGTTAAACAAAATTAAACCACTAACAAAACGAATAACTAAATTACAAAAAAGACTTCTCAATAAACAAAATGTCAACAGAAAGAACTTCTTAAGTATCTGCGGAGGTGAATGGAATCGCACTACGAGCACAGAACCATATTTTAATGAACAAAAGCAAACAAATACAAT